>NC_090905.1:14534821-14614111 GCF_040956055.1 Brachionichthys hirsutus
AGTCAAAGGAAGCCTTAAACATCTGATGATGTCATTTTAAGGACCGCCCCCTGAGGAACCTGCAGCTAGGAGGGGCCGTACCCAAAGCGGGTCGCCGGGTAAAGCCGCTCCCGGGCGACCCTTTGCGTTTCTTTCTTCTGGCTCCGCCCTGCTAGTGCTCAGACTCCACCCCTCCATAGAAGTGGGCGTCATCGTCATAGCAACATCATAGCAACAAACCCGCGTCTTCATGGTTTTCATTCAGGATGTTAAAACTACCAAAATCCAAAGTTTCTCAATTTGTACCGGAAAGCAACCACAAACAGAGCCAAACGGAGCCCCGCCCACTTCTCCAGCCAATAGCAGCAGAGAACCAGATGTGTGTTTGTGGTGTGTTTTGTCAGGAGGACATTCCAGCTGATTTTCCAACCCCATCCTGCTGCGGCGAGGCGCGAGTTCACACACACGCGCGCACACACACACACACACACACACACACACACACGGGACGCCGTACCTGCTGTCCACGCCCCCCCAGGCCTGAACTGGGACAACTCTGAGAAGTGTTTCACTGCGAAGAGAAACCAACAATCAGATTCCACGCTGCAGACGCGTCCAGGTGTGTCCGCTGTGACCTCAGGTCTTACCATAAGGTGTGGGCGGAGACACTGGGAAGGCTGGAGTGGGCGGGGCCACGTCAGGGGAGTCCTTGGGGCCCCGGTCGTCAGCGCTTCTGTTTTTGTAAAGAGGACCACGCTGGGAATTAAAAATAAGTAGAGAAAGGAAGGGAATGATTTTCTGGTCTCTTGGGATCACACACACACGCACACACACACACACACACTCACGCACACACACACACACACACACGCGCACGTGAAGGTCTTGTGATGGCTACTGCCTGCTTTGGTGTAAACAGTCAGTGAGAGGAGAAAACCTCAAAGAGAGAAAGAGAGACGGGCGGAGGTAAAGAGGGAACATCAACGCGTCCGTCACACGGAGGCTCCGCCTCCCATGTCCACGCCGTTCCTGCAACCGGGAGCGCCGAGTATCGATCAGCTTGGTTTGGGTTCAATTCTGTTAACGGGATGAAGCCAACGCTGCTCTTACGTTAGCATCCGTACGTCTGCAAGAGGACTCCGAGGCTGACGTTCCGAAGCCGACGTTCCGAAGCCGACGTTCCGAAGCCTTCTCCATCTTCAGCAGGAACTGGACTCGTGCGAGGCTACCTTTATCTTCCAACAGAACCTGCCGAGCTCCCACGTGTCCGATCGTTCCCTCTCTCCAAGCTGCTTTTGTGTCGGATAAATAAGCGACCGACATGCGAGCTCCTTCTGGGAGCGAAACAACGAGCTGTCAGCTCCTGCTGCGGGTCGTTCCGTTTACGGGAATCTCTCTCTGCTTCCCGTTGGGTTTTGGGAGACCTGGCTTGGGACGGTGGGCGCTTCTGTTTTTCTGGTTCTGGTTCTGGAGTGTAAAAATATCTCGATGTTTTCAGCCCAACGTGTTTCTCTTCTCCTTCGACTTCCTGCTTTGCCCGTAAACCCGATCTCTGAGAAATGCTGCTTGCTTTTATCTGAGGTGCCATCAGGTGAGGTGTTTACCTGAGCAGGTGAGGGCGGACTCCAGACTGGGCGGTCTCTGAAGCTCTGGGGACCGCCCCCTCTCCATCCAGGACTATGGAAACCAGCGTAGTCGACCACATCGGTGATTTGGTTCTGCTGCCTCCAACCTGATGAGCAGCAGAGAGATCAGGAGAGAGGTCAGAGGTCAGGGGTCAGCGCTGCACAGATTCATTCCTACGGGTTGGATTTGTGAGGTTTAGCATGTTAGCATGCTCACAGTGGCTGGATTCATCGCTAGCGCTATCAGCAAGCTAACCGGTTGCTGCATATGTTCAAACACTAGCATGCTAACTAGCATACAGCTATATGTAGCTACAGCAAAACGCTCTTGAATGCACGTAAACACTATTCTGTTTGTGTCCGTGATGATGTCACTGCAGGTTAGCTACGTTTTTGCGCGTTAGCCAACGCCAGGCCGCGGAGGCCAGAGGCGGCGCCGGCGCTCGGCGGGTGTTTGGTCATAAACAAAGCTGTGTATCGTGTGTAAACTCCATTTAATACCCAAGTTGGTAAATTCTAAACCTGCCAGGTGTTAATGTTTAGTTTTTTATAATCCCGCTAACCGAGACGGACAAACTACCTCCAGGAAGGGGGACCTCACGGTGGCGCTGTCTCGACCCAGTCGACTTTAAACAGGCTAACCTTCGTCATTCACCTGAAAGGATTTTGTTGGGTCTTACCTGACCGATGGCCGTCCCCCTTGTGGCTGAGCCCATTGCTGTGAAGGGAGGCAGATCGGGAGACGGGGGCACAGCGGGTCGGGACGGGAACAAATGTGGGGTCCAAATCCAAGATCAGCTGGTTGAGCTGCTCGATGGACTCGTCGATGTCCGTGTTTAAGGACTCCAGATCCTCTTGCTGAGGGGCGTGGTGTGCCCCGCCTCCGTTTGGGGAGACGTCCCGGTCCACCAGTCTTCTCTGGACTGCCTCCCTGCTGCCGATTCCTCGAGTCGGCGTGTCGGGAGCGTCCGGAGGCGGGGGCCTCGGGCGGTACGTATCCACGGTGACGTCAGCCGCTTGCTGCCGTCGAACCCACGACCACGTGGAGTCCTCCGCTTGAGTCTCAGAGGACATGGAGCAGGTCCGGCTCGGTATTCCTAAAGCGGGGGCCCTCACGCCTCCAACCTCATCGTCCAGGATGTCCGTCTCCTTCTCGCTGGACGAAGCCTCGCCGTTGATCCCGGACTCGTCTCCGTCCAACTCGGCCTTCCCTCCGCTGGCGGCGAGCTCCGCCATGACCTCCAGAAGAGGCTGGATGATCTCAAAGTCCACCCCGGGGACCAGCTCCCCTGCCCGGGCGCCCCTGCCCCTTGCTGCCCCTGCCTGCTGTCCTGGTCCGGTCCACCCCTGTGAGGCAACAGACAGGCCCGAATCACTGCTGGCAGATCTGGTCCGGGGGAACAAGGCTCCTTCCTCGCTACTCCTCTTCCTCACGTGTCCATTTCCAGGGTGCAGGACGTGAGACGGAGCTGTGGAGACAAGATCACCGCGGTCAGCGTTGGGACAGAAGACACGATGCCTGCGTCGCCTCGGGGTCCTGAAAGAACCACGAAGCGGTCACGGAACCGACCCGGGAGGAGTCCAGGAAGAAAGACCCGATCTGAGCGGCGTCCCCGAGGACGAAAGGTTCTCCTCCGATAAGTCCAGATAAGACAAGAATACGTCCCGGCGCATACCAGAGCCGTACGAGAACGGTCTCAGCTCAAATACCGGGCATGCATGGTGGACGCACACACACACACACACACACACACACACGCACACACACGCACACACACACACGCACACGCACACACACGCACGCACACACGCGCACGCACACACACGCACGCACACACACGCACGCACGCACACGCACGCACACGCGCACACACGCGCACGCACACACACGCGCACACACACGCGCACACGCACGCGCACACGCACGCGCACGCGCACACACACACACGCACACACACACACACATACACACGCACACACACACACACACACACACACACAACCTTCACAATAACCGCAGAACTCCAGATTAAAGCAGAAGAAGGCGCAGCTTGCGTTACCGTAGCTCGACTTTCACTGCTGCCGCCGCCGACTGGAAACAGGATGGGAACGCCGGGCGGAGCTGAAGCTCCCCCCGGAGTCACAGAAAGAGGAAACGGAGCTGGGAGGGGGGCAGGACGAGGACGGAAGGGGAAGGATGGGGTGACAGATTGGAAAGGGAGTCGATCCTGCCTCCTTCTCTTAAGGTGCAAACATCCCTCCTCTCTCTCTCTCTCTCTTTAAGCTCCGCCCTGAATCTCCGCCTCCACCGTCATGCTTTGCCTCCCCCCCCCCCCCCCACTGCATCCTGTCCACTCAGGGGGGTGGATCATTCACCAGAAGGCGTTAATGCACACAGGTGGGAGAGTTTGTGCAACACGCATGTTAGAAACAGAAACCGAAGGACCTTGGGCCGCCCAAATATGGAGAGTGGAATGTAAACACGGGGGCGGGCACTAGAGAGAGGGGCGGGGCATCGGCCTGGAAAGACACGCCCCTAGCTCGGAGTGGGTTGAGTTTGAGCTCTGATCTGACGTGTTCACCCTGATGCTCTGCGTCCGACTCACCTGAGACGGGGGGGGGCGCGTCCTGATAGGAGTCTCGTCTCACCAGGGGGTCCAGGGTGTCGTAGTCCACGGTGACGCCGTGGCCGTTGTGCCACAGCTCCCTGCCTGCTCGTCGGGAGTCAGAGAAACAACAACGTCAGCTGGTTCCACTTCTCACTGTAAATCTGATTTAGCGCGTGACGGTGCCGCGACCTTTCCTCGGGGCACGGCACCGTTTCCTGTTCCTGCGTCTCTGATTGTGTGTTTGTGATAGCCCCTCACATTACTTCCTGTTGAGAGGCGAGGAGCGTGATGGTGGGGTGGCGAGGGCCCGTTGGGCACCGTCCTCCGGGTGCACAACACTGCCCCCACCTGGCTGACTGCGGAAGGTGAATGCTTTTTCATTCATCTTCATCTCGGCAGCATCCATCCATCCATCCTACACCACTTATCTGGGGCCGGGTCTGCAGGGACCTCCAGACTTGCCTCTCCCCAGCACCTCCTCCAGCTCCTCCTCCAGCTCCTCCTCCAGCTCCTCCTCCAGCTCCTCCTCCAGCACCTCCTCCAGCTCTCCCAGGAGGATCCCGAGGCGTTCTTGCAGCCTAAATAAGATTCCTTCACGCTTCCCAGACGCCAGTGAACTCCAAGATCATTTAAAGGACTCCAGCTGCGTGGAGTCTAAGTGCACTGCTCCCCTTTGCACCCTAGGGGGCACTCTAGTCTCTCTAGTCTAGTCTGCATTTCTAAAGGCTTCAAAAGTTCACCTCTTATCGTTTCAGGGCCGTCAGAAAAACACAGCTCCACTTTTCCGTCCTCGGGGAAGCGGGGATCTGGAGGAAGAGCAGCAAAATGAGACAGCTGGGCGATAAACGCCGGACGTCCTACCACGTGTCCCGCACACCTGCGCACCTGATAAAGCCTCCAAGGTTAGTTCACCAGGCGATGTTTACAGAGGAGGAGGAAGGGGGGCGGGACGACTGGAGGGTTTATCAGCTGGAGATAAGGCCTGAGCGTTGGCCGTGCGTGATAAATACCTTCGCTGGCGCAGTCCAGGTCCGCCTTGAAGAAGGTGAGGGTGTGGCCGTGGACGAGGCCGGTGTGAAACTGGACACGGAACACGACCTGTCGGGTGGCTGAGCAGGTGTTCTTGTCATAGCAGACCACCTAAAGTCAGAAAGACGGCGCTCTAATCAGCAAAGCGTCTCGCCTCGTGCGTCGTGACACGCCCCGCGTCCCCCTCACCATGATGTCCCCCATCAGCAGCTGAGCCGGCTGGAGCACCGAGTACAGCCGGCCGGTCTGGCTCGCGTTCACGTGGCTGGTGCGGATTCAAAGCGAAACATCAGAATCCGTGTTTTATTCTGAAACGTCTCACCTTCATCTCGTCTCTTACTAAACGGCCGACGTGCAAACGGCGTGCAGACTCTGGTAGACTCGCAGGAAGAGACGGCATCCTGGGGAGAGCCAGAAGCAGAGGACCAAATGCTGCAACGCAACAAAACGCCTGAAGGGGTCCGATGTGGACCGTCGTGAGACTTTACCTCCATCCGGTCTGAGTTTGGGAAGACCGTGAAGAACGATACAGAGGAGGAAAGACGGAGACGGACTCATCCTCAGGCCGCCCTTCAGCATGCTGCCCAGCGTCCACACACACCTGCAGGGGACGGAGACAGGAGCTGGAGGTCAATAGCAAAGGGCTTAGTGACCCGCCTGGGGTCAAAGGTCACAGCAGATGTCCATCAGTCGGCCAGGCCGGTACCGTTTCTGTGACGGAGTCATCAGGGGGGACAGTTTGTCGCTGTAGAACTTCCTCATGGCGAAGTTGTCCAGAGAAAGGTCTGCACTGAGGGAGAGGCGGGAGGTCAGACGCTTGAAGGACGAGGAGGACCTGATGAAGGCCTCGCGTCGACCTGTCCCCGTCTTCTGTCTACCTGGCCGACATGTTGCTGAAGTGGATGTAAGAAGCCACCAGGACGCCGAGCCGGTCTTTACGTCCCTGTGGAGGACAGACACGGGATCAGACCGGACACAGTTCCCAGAGTCCTCTTATCCGGGGCGGGGCGGGGCGGGGCAGGGCGGGGCGGGGCGGGGCGGGTTACCCTGCAGTGCAGCACCAGGACGTGCCTCGGGTGCGCGTCCAGCCAGTTCTCCATCACGGTGCAAACGCCGAAGATCTGGTTCAGGTTAGGGGCCAGGAGATCCACCCAACCGGTGTCCAGAACCTGGTGAACAAAGCGGTGCTGTAACGCACGCCGGGCGCCACGCCGGGCGCCACGCCGGGCGCCGGAGCGTTACCTCGTGCTTCATGCTGGCGAGAGCCTCGCTCCTCTGGGAGACGTTGATGAGCTGGAGAGGACACGAGGACAGCCAATGAGCAGCAGCCCTGTGATCCCATCGGATGTAATCTGATTACTCACCATGCAGTTGTGCGCATGCTTGGACCGCAGCATGACGATAATGTCCTGCAGGCTTCGCCGGTAGACGTCCTCCAGACAGTCCTCGGGACAGAAGACGACGATGATGCGTTCGGTGACGTAGGTCAAATCCATTTGCTGCGCGTCGTCCATGGCGGGTTCTGGTCACATGGGGCGGCCTGCAGGAGGTGAAAGGCGCCGTTCAGGGAAGTGAGCCGGGGCTGCACGTTTCTGAGCCATGCAGCCGGGACGCGAGGCTAAAACAAGGCGGGGGCGGGCCCAAACGATGAGTTCCTGAGTTCCACAGGCTGGATCGCCCGGGCTTCCTGCTAGCATGCGGATGAGGCTAATGCACGTTAGCATGCGTCCGACCTCGCCTTCCCCCTGACCATGTGACCACAGCAGAGTAAACAGCGATAAAAACCGTTTTCACCAGCGGACGAGAATAACCCGGCAGGAGTGGAAAGACTCGCGGGTTCTGGGTCCAGTCGTGGTTGGGTGGGTTTCTACAGATGGCCTGGAAACATGCCGACGCCGTAATTACTGTCAATCATACGATGTTAGCGCGCCGAAGTAAACAATGAGCCAAATACGGGAGTGTAAAATGCGTTATTATGGCCGCCGCGTCAGAACGTTCGCTTTCGCTGCAGGCTCTTGTCATCTTAGCTCTTTGCTAACCCAGTAGCTTCCGTGGGTGGGGGGGAGAGAACAGCCCAGTGGACTTAGCCTTAGCACTGCCAGGGGCCGGCAACCTAAGGCACATGTGCCACGACTGGCACGCGAGGGCATTTATGTTGACAGGCCAAAAGCACAGTAGTTCTAGTAGTAGTAATAGTAATAGTAGTAATAGTAGTAGTAATAGTAGTAATGACTGTTTAATAAGTCGTGTAAATAGCTTAGCAGTGGTGTTAGCATAGCTAGTAAACAAAGGTCCAGTTGTTCTTTTCAACAGAGAGACAAGGGAGTCTGGATTTATCTCACGAGGAGACCGGGCGTAGGACATCGACGGATGGATCCTGATGAATAAAAATCTGAAGATGGCCCGGGTAGCGTGGACCCGGGTAGCGTGGACCCGGGTGGCGTGGACCCGGGTGGCGTGGGCCCGGGTGGCGTGGGCCCGGGTGGCGTGGGCCCGGGTGGCGTGGGCCCGGGTGGCGTGGGCCCGGCTCGGCCAGCGACCTTTGCTGGACCGTCCGGGGGCGTCGCTCTTCCACCACCTAGAAATAACGGCCACCCTGATTCAGAGCTTCTCAAACTCTGGTCCGGTCCTCCGTCTCCGTCTCCGTCTCCGTCCTGAGGTCTTCTGGCTGAAACAGTTGGGCCACAAATCTGGAGCTGCTACTCTCCAATTATGGATTCCTGGTGTGTTTCTTCAACATATTTAGAATCTGAAGTCGCCTCAGGAACCAAAACAAACGGAAGTGAGGGACTTTACCACACACACGCACACACACGCACACACACACACACACACACACACACACACGCGTTGCTCCAGTGAGAGCTGCTTCACAAATTCCTTGAGCCTGAACTCGCCACATCTAATTCGAGTCTCTCGTTGGCGTTTTGAAGGAAGGCGTTCTGAAACGGGACGGGCATCGTCGCCAGCCGGCGGTGAAACGCAACACAACTTACAGACGACAGACAACTCAAAGGTGAGCGACAAAACGCGGTGTCGTGTAGTTTTACTCTCCGTGAGAACTTTCTATTAGAGCTCTAAATCCTGATCCAATTCCTCCTCCTGAACACCCTGAAGTCCATAAGTTACACTGTAAAACATGTTTCCTGGGGTGATCAAGTTAAGTTACACTGTAAAACACGTTTCCATGTGTCAGCAGGCTAATCTCCTCGGGGTGGGGGGGGCTGGCAGCCCCCCTGAGATTCACCATCAATCACATGTCCCACGAGCAGGAAGGTCCACACGGCGACCGGACAATCACGCTTTACTTTTTAACCAGATTGACTCGACTCTACGGGACAGACGTGAGACGTGGCGGACAGACGTGAGACGTGGTGGACAGACATGAGACGTGGTGGACAGACGTGAGACGTGGTGGACAGACGTGGTGGACAGACGTGAGACGTGGCGGACAGACGTGAGACGTGGTGGACAGACGTGGTGGACAGCAGGAAGGAGACTCACCTTTGCTGCGAGCCCAGCGCTGTGAAGCCTGAGGAGTGAAAGGCAGCGTCTGGCTGCTGCAGGGAACGAGGCGGAGACTCCACGGAGGGAGGGGGGGGGGGCGAGGAGAACGCGTGATGAAGGCCCCCACTGTCCCGGCGCACTTTGCCCTCTGTTGGACGGCGACGCGACAGCAGTCCACTCTGGTCCACGCGAGAAAGATAAAGACACGCCTCCGTTTGGGACACTCCCGCAGGAGTAAACACAAAGAATTCACCGTGTTCTTTGTTGTTTCTTTGTTGTTTCTTTGTTGTTTTATATCAAAGCGTTTCACGGACGGACAGCGGTGGAATTCAAACAAAGTATAAAACTAGAGTAAAACCTCCACACAAGTCCAGCAGTTTATTCTGATTTCATAGATTGTGTTTTTGTTGTAGACGTGGGAAACGGCTCGAGTAATACAGCCTTTATTCCAGTAGGTGGCGCCATTCGACGCTCACAGCCAAAGTTTAACTCCTAAAACACGATCGATTGGGGTAAACGTGTTCTGCGTCGACATTTAGACGACTTTTTGGAACCAACAACAAACAGCTGCTTTCATGATAAACGTTCTCGGGTCACCGGGCGGTTCCGGTCTCTTCTTCACGTTCCTGCGAAGGCTGGAGATCCTTTAAAGATCTTCATCACTGCTGCTTGTTTGTTTGTTTGCTACCGTATAAATAACTACCCCCCCCCCCCCCCCTTTAAAACCTGACCTGGGTCTGAGGGGCTGCTCATTCTGTGTTTCTGGCCTGGATCCAGACATGTTGCATTTAAGGCCCGTAGGATTATTCAGCTAGAAGCGTGTGTGTGTTTGTGGGGGGGGGGACCAGACCCCCCCACCCACATGCCATAAACAAGCATCTTGAATGGAATCACATTCAGAAGTTTAATTTCATATAAAAGACTTTTAATCAGTTAAAACGTTGGACCACAGCTGGAGAACCGGGTTCTGTTCGGGAGGGGGCGGGGCTCCGTGAGGGGGCGGGGCTCCGGCAGGCAGCGTGACGTCTCAGGGTTGTGTTTGTTCCTCCGCCCACTAATCATTTCATTTTCCTCAAAGTGGACCTGATGCAGCAGGTTTCCATGGTGACCAGCCCCTCCCCTCACACGGAGGTGGTGTCAGCCCTCGCAGGGCGGCCTCGGTCCCGGTCCCGGTCCCGGTCCCGGTGGCGCTCCGCCTCCCGCCGGCTCCGCTCCTTCAGGTAGCGCCCCACCCCCCGGACCGTCTGGACCGTCAGCACCGTCCCGGCGGCGTACAGGATGGCCGTGATGAGCCCGAACAGAGCCACGCCGGCGTCCGCCCCGCCCACGTCGCAGTTCATCCAGGTGTGGCCCCTCCGCGCGTACAGCCTCGCGCGCCGCGCGCACACGTCCGTGGCGTTCACGCCGATGATGAAGTGCAGGTAGAGCCCCACGGCGACCACGTAGGCCACCGCGCCCGCCGCCTGGAACGCCAGCGCGCCGAACAGGAGCCTGCGGGACATCAGGTGGGGGGGCTTGTTCCCGGCGACCACGAACAGCAGCGAGAGGACGCCGAGGGTCAGGCTGAAGGCCACGCCCCCGTACACCCCCGGCGCGCGCAGCTGGCTGTACTGCGCGTCCAGCTCGCGGGCCTCCTGCAGCTCCGCCCCCTCCAGGTTCAGGTTGGAGTTGATGTCGAAGCCGCCGAAGCCGCCGGCGGACGACAGGCCTGACGTCACCACGTGGGCGGAGACCAGGCAGATCAGGACCAGCGCGTTGGTGAGCGCGGAGCAGATGAGCACGATTCCTGAGGAGAGAAAGCGAGAAGCCGTAGAACCGGTTCTGCTACTGGCTCCGCCCAGTGTCCCAGTGGGCGGGGCTGAAACCAGAGGAGCTCCGATTCGTCCGGACTCACCTCTTCTGGAGCAGATGTTGCTGCAGGAGGACTGGCGGTGCTCCACTCGCGGGACGTCCCGCGGGGGCGGGTCTCCTCCGGGGTAGTAGGGGGGCCGGGAGGAGGACCTGGGGGAACGTTTTCACCGGATATTTAAAGAGTCCCACCCCACGTGACGAGCGCCGTCCCTGACGCACCTGTCATCGTTGGCGTCCCGGTGCGCTCCGTTTCTCTCCCGGTGCCCCCGGTTTGCGCGGGGCGGCTGGCTCATACCTCCCGATCAGAACCAGAACTTCTGGACACAAACATCACGTTTAAACTACAGCAAAGCAGTTCCGGTGAACGTCAGCTGTGCACGAAGCTGCTGACGTCATCGCGCGCCGTTTGCTATTATCGCGATTGTATTCATTAAAACCTGAAGGTATATCATTTAAACGCCTGCCTCAAAGCTCACGTTCAAGGAAGAGGAGGAGCTTCCTGTTACGTCAGACGCTCCTTTCAAGTTCGTTTCGCGGACTGCGCAGATTTAATTCGACTTTTCACCATCAAAGTTGTGCTCACCGTGAAAATGCGTCGAAGTCCAACTATTCCGCCATTATTAAATCCTGAGTCCAGGTAGAAACAACTCCGCCGCACCTGAGGAGGAGGAGCAACGGGAGGAAGAGCGCGGAGGGCGCAGGTAAGGGGACCTACTCTGCCCGTGGTTGGTTGTTTATTTCGGGCCTGTAAAGTTCAGCCTTTACGGGACACTGATTGGTCAGAACATTTAAAGCAATCTCAGGCGGGCCAATCCGAGGCAGAAAGGGGCGGGACGTGAACATTCCACGCCGAGCGCCGCTCATGACGTTTATTTGGATGGAAATGAAATTCCAAAAGTGATTTATGAGGCATGATGAAGACGCTTTGTGTGACGCAGCCGGACCGCGTCAGAGAAAAAGGCTTTATTTATGTGTTAAACCTAATAACTTTCACACGTTCCATTTTTGCAGGAAGGTGCTCGTTCAAATCACGTTTTATTGTCATTGGATTTCCACGTCAGATTGTTTTGATCTTGTGCTGATTAAACTCGTAAAATAATCCGGTACCGATGTGGTTTTCGGATCGCTTTTTGACTTTCCTCAACATTGTGAGATATGCTGCGTTTTAACATTTAACGTTTTAACTGAAAACCTGTCTAAAAACGTAAAAACCCAAACGTTTTGGGGTTTCGTCATCCTGTATTTTGCTTTGTTGTTGCAGTGTCCTCTGGCGTCCACTAGAGGGCCTCAGTCAGCGGAAAGCGCCGCCGCTCTCGCCTCCAAGTCCTTCCGCTGTTGTTCTCCGTCGCGCTGTTGTAAACAAACATGGAGGCCAAACCATAGTTCGATTCCCCCTACGAACAGTCTGCTAACAGCGCGGCAGGCGTCCTCCGTGTTTGTCGTGAAGCGTCTCCGCGCTGCGTCCTTCCGGTCGGCCATGTTTGTCCTCCGGGCCGCGGCGCTCCGCTGGAGTCGCGTGTCCGCCCCGCGCCGCTTGCGTGCCGGCTACACCGCTTCCAGAACCACCGCCGCCGCATACATTCAGGGCCAAAGCCCCGAACCACGTATCCGGGAGTACTTCTACTACGTAGACCACCAAGGACAGGTATGACGTCACGCGGTACAATTATGTCGCACCCCGTTGCAATCCGCTGCTAACATGACGTTGCTGTGACTTTCAGCTTTTCCTCGATGACACTAAGATGAAGAACTTTGTCACCTGCTTCAAAGGTAAACACACCTGCAGCCACCAGAACACCTTCACCTTCACAGGTGTTCTGGTGGTAGATCTGCACCAGAACCGTTTTGGGCTCTAGTCTCACCTCGTCTGCTAGCTGCCTGCCTGTCTGCTAGCTACTAGCTAGCTGCTTTAAATGTCAGTTTGTACAGACACAGATTCGGTGCAATAAAGGTGCAAAGGTAGCTAAAGGTGCTCCTTCCAGACAACAAACTGGTTCCTCACATTTTTTAAGAAACAAGCGGGACACAACGACTCATTAGTTGCTTTTACAAAATGTTGCATGTTTGTTTTGTTTTTTTATTCTTTATTACCAGACAAACCGTTCCTGGTCTTCTTCTTCAGTCGGCTACGGTCGAATCGGAGCGGCCGTTACGAGGAGGACTTCCCCTTCCTGTCCCTCTGCGGCAGGGAGAGGAACTTCCTGCGTTGTGATGACCGTCCCGTGGTCTTCACCCACCTGCTCCGGAATCCGCCGGGACACCTGGGAGACCGGGAGAAGCTGTCCTACTGCGGCGGGGCGGAGGAGCTGTCCGTCCCGTTCCGTCCCGAGGCGCTCTACATGCATCCCTTCAGCGGGCGGCTTTACCACCCTTGCCTGGACCGTGGGGGGGGTGTGGGCCTGGTCCGGTCGGCTCTGGCCATCGAGCTCAGCCCGTCCTTCGTTTATACACGCGATGAAGCCCAATCAGGACAGCCGACACACTTTCTCTGGGCGGGACATACACATCAACTGACCAATGAGCTAGAAGGGTTGCTCGCAGCTGGGGATCGGGGCAGAGAGCACCAAGGAGAACCGGGCTAACGACCAGAACCGGGCTAACGGCCAGAACCGGGCTAACGCTCCAGAACCGGGCTAACGGCCAGAACCGGGCTAACGGCCAGAACCGGGCTAACGCTCCAGAACCGGGCTAACGGCCAGAACCGGGCTAACGGCCAGAACCGGGCTAACGGCCAGAACCGGGCTAACGGCCAGAACCGGGCTAACGGCCAGAACCGGGCTAATGGCCAGAACCGGGTTGAGGAGCAGTCGGTTATGAAACTGTTCAGCTTGCTAAGTGTCCCTGCAGTGACTCAAACCGACCACAAGATGGCGACAAACTCAACGTACGCCCCCTCTGGAATCAGCTCTAAGATCTGATTGGCTTTCAAACTTCGACACGAATCAAATATTGGTGAAGAGGCATGAGTTTTGTTTTTTGTTTTTCTATATTTGCTGCTGGATTCGTTGATTTAATTTAAATTAATTAATTAAATTTCATTCAAAGCGACACAACTTTAGGCTCAAAGTTCCCCGTCCCGTCCACACAGAGCGAGTTGTTGAATAAACACTTCCTGCCTTCAGTCTCGCTTATTGGTAGATCTGTGTGGGATGTGAACACACAACCTGTCGGGCTGTACTAATATGAATATTAACTTGAATGGATGTTTTATCAGGTCCTTTTATGATATTGATGTATTTGTTGACAGTACTTTCAGGTCTCAGTGTAAACACAGCAGCGGAACCGACCGGTCAAACCGGGACCGGTGCCCCGGTGGACTTAGTCTAGCCACGCCCATGGGTTCTGCTCGTCCAATAGTCATTTCCCCTGCGTGTTTGTGGGAGGAGTCGACCCCTCCCGCCATGGTTTCTGTTTCTGTTCCACCGACAGCGACATGGCGTCCCCGTCCCCGTCCCCGTCCCCGTCCCGCGGGGTCATGGAGCGGCACCTCCGCGCCCGCGCCACGCCGCTCCTAACGGACCTGTACCAGTTCACCATGGCCTACGCGTACTGGCGGGCCGCGCGTCACCGGGAGGCCGCCGTGTTCGAGCTCTTCTTCAGGGACAACCCGTTCCACGGCGGGTTCACGGTGTTCGCGGGACTGCACGACTGTCTGGTGTTCCTGCGCAGCTTCCGGTTCACGGACGAAGGCAAGTCGCGCAGGTTCATGCGCCACGCGTCGTGCGTCATGCGCCACGCAGCCGTTTTGGTTCCTATCCCAGTCCCAGTACCGTAAAGTTTGTGTTTAGGACTTGTTGGTTTGGGCTGTTGCCAGGACAACGCCCATGACATTTGGTTCTTTTAAGTAAAAACAGGCAATTCCCCAAATGATGCGAGAACTCCAGGATCGACAGATTAACATTCCACCGTTCTGATTGGATGAAACTGGGACGGAGACATTTCATACGCGTCTTCATTATTACACACATTTAGTTTGATTTCTCTGGAAATTAGTCAAATATATTATTCATGTGTCCCCCTACCCTACATGTCGGGGGGGGGGGGACACATGGAGGACATGTCCTCTAAGATGAGGGGGGGCCCCGTTGCCGGTCGTCCCGACTCCGTTCCGTTGTGGCTTTTATGTCCAGATGTGGAGTTCCTGCGTTCCGTGCTGCCCCCCTCCACCGACCCGGCCTTCTTCCACTTCCTGCGAGACCTGGACTGCTCCGCCGTCAAGCTCCACTCTGTCCCCGACGGCACCGTGGTCTTCGCCAGGGTGAGCTGCAGGTCAAAGTTCACACACAGGATCACAGCGAGTAACCGCACGTTGAAAACATCTGCAGGTGCCTCTGATGGAAGTCACGGGTCCGCTGGCCGTGGTCCAACTCCTGGAGACCAGCCTGCTGTGTCTGGTCAACTATGCCAGGTAACGGTAGAAATGGGACGTAAACCCAACCACGGAGTCCAGACTGACCGGCGTCCTCTGTGCCGGCAGCCTGGTGTGCACCAACGCCGCTCGCTTCCGGCTGGCGGCCGGGCCCGGGAGGAAGCTGCTGGAGATGGGCCTCAGGAGGGCTCAGGGTCCGGATGGGGGCCTCACCGCCTCCCGGTACACATACATCGGAGGTGAATGGCGTGCAGTTTAAGGTCCGGTTAGCGATCCGGGGACTTCCAGACGCACGACGTTTGAAAGAGTTCTGCTTCCCAGGGTTCGACCTCACCAGTAACGTCCGGGCTGGCTTCCTGTTTGGCATTCCCGTCACAGGAACCATGGCCCACTCTTACATCACTTCCTTTAGCTCTCTGGAGGAGGTCCAGCCACACGTGAGAATGAATTCTTTCCTCCGTCATCGTTGCCGCTGGACGGATCTGGATGAATAAAAACCTGAAGACGGGTCTTGGTCTAACTTAGATCCCATAAAGCGATCCGGATTCCCGTCTGGATACAAAAACATCTGGATTTTCCCGTTTACTTATAATGGAGGCTTTAAAAAATAAATCTTGTAAAATATGAACTCCAAAGGTCCGAACTATCCATCCTGGTTTTGTGTTCCCACGCAGACGCTGGTGCCGCGGAACGGCGACGGCGAGCCGGTCGACCTCATCGGGCCGGCGAAGGGCTGGTTGAGCCGCGTGTCTGAGCTTCTGGGGGCGGAGCCTGGGGACATCCGTGAGGGCGAGTTGGCCGCCTTTCTGTCCTACGCCATCGCCTACCCGACGAACTTCCTCCCTGTGATTGACAGCTACAGCGTTAGCCGGTAACGAGCTAACTGCGTGCGTTTAAATCGGTGCTCGTTTGGGAGGCGCTGCTTTTATTTAAGTCGCAGTAGTTCTCCTGTCCCCCCCGATCATCTAAGGTGGCGTTGCTCCATCCCTGAACTCGTTGCAAACACGCCCAGGTACGCGCTAAATGAACACGCCCCTCGCCCTGCTGCTGTCCCGCCGCTGCGTCTGGGACGCTGTCCTCCATCGGGCGACCGGGCTGCTGATCCCGCCTTCTCGCTGCCGTTGTGATTGCAGCAGCGGCCTGTTGAACTTCTGCGCCGTGGCCTTGGCTCTGTGCGACCTGGGCTACAAGCCGCTGGGGATCCGCCTGGACAGCGGCGACTTGTGTAGGCAGTCGGTGGATGTCCGCCGTGCCTTCAGACTCTGCAGCGAGCGGTGAGCGAGTCTCTGAGCGCGGCCGCCGCGACACCTGTTAGGCCGCTTGCTGAACGTTTCCTTTGGCTCCGCCTCCAGTTTCTCGGTCGCTGCCTTCGATTCGCTGGTCATCGTCGCGTCCAATGACATCGATGAGCAGAGCTTAGCGGAGCTAAACGAGAAGGTGAGCGTCCCGTCGGACCAGGAGGTCTCGTACGTGTCTCTGATGTTCCGTTGGTCATCGTTTCAGGAGAATGAGATCGACTCGCTCGGCATCGGGACGCACCTGGTCACCTGCTCGAAGCAACCGTCGCTGGGCTGCGTGTACAAGGTAACAAATGAAGCGCTCCTTCCTCGTCGTGCCAACGTCTTCTGCTTCCATTTGGACCGTTGCGGTTTTTGTGCATCAGCTGGTGGAGGTGAAGGGGAGTCCGAGAATGAAGATCTGCGAGGACCCAGAAAAGAGCACCGTCCCCGGGAGCAAAGCCGTTTACAGGCTGATGGACGCCGAGGGTAACGATTCGGCTTCACGCCCCCCCCCCCCGGCTCCGCCTTCTTCTGGCACATTCCCGATGTCCATGTTTCAGTAAAGCTTCCCATCGTACATGAGGCTCGGAACTAAAGCACCCCCCCCCCCCCTTGCAGGACATCCCTTTCTGGATCTGGTGTGTCTTGCGGCGGAGTCCCCTCCAGAGGCGGGGGTCTCTCGGACCTGTTACCCCCTGAGCAGAAAGGACTCCGTGGTCACGGTCACCCCGGCTCAGGTCGCCTGTTTGCACCAGGAAGTGTTCATCAATGGACAGGTGAGGGTAGGCTCCAAGAGAGAGCCTCACACGGAGACTGCAGAATGAGGTTGTTTGCTTTTTGGGGGTCGCAATCCTCTGACCTGTGAGACCAAAAGTTTGTTTGCTCGGCGCAGTCGTTTCATCCGGTTGTCTCCATGGCAATGGAAAGCCAGGAGACGTATCAAAAGCCACCAAAGTAACACGAAACAGAGCTTTCAAAACCGACACCGCCGCTGAAGGTCTGTGAACACGTGTCCCCCTCCCTCTAGATCACATCCCCTCTGAGCAGCGCTGCAGAGAGCCGAGCGAAGGTGCGGACGTCCCTCCAGACTCTGAGCCCTGGACACAAGAGACTGGACAAGCCAGACTCTTACACGGTGAGACTCCTTCCTGCATCGACATAGCAACGGCTCAGACGTTCACACAGAAGCCGGCGCTCCCAACCTCACTGTGTCCCAGCAGGTGGCGCTGTCAGAGAGGCTCCACGACCTGGTGTCAGAGGTCCAGAAAGGAGGCTCCGCTGACAGAGGTCTGTGAGCCCCACTGAGGATAATCCGCTTCAGCTCCCCGCCCCTCATCGGCCGCTTTTTGTTTGTCTCCCTGTCGTCATAGTTACCGTATCTTTCAGAACCAGCTGTGCAGCGCTGTAAAACAAACGCATGCATTGCGGCCCGTTTCATTCAAAGATGATGTTTAGAACAGAAGTTTCTGAAAAAAGAAGCAAGTGGATCAGTTCCAGGTTTATCTTTTCGGTTCACCCAAAACGCTCACCATCATGTTGATGGACAGTTTCTTTGCCACCAAACAGTTGTGGGAGTTTTTAATCCAAACATTAAGTTAGAAGCTAAACTAATTTGTTCTCCTATCCAACAAGATAAGCCGGTAAAGTCCAGGAGCTTCTGGAGACGACCAGTAGAGGGCAGACATGTAAAGTTTAACACGTGCAGAACGCCTTCATTTCCCGGTTTGTTGTAGTTTTCCTGCCGTCCTGTCAGTGACTCTTACTTATAGTAAAGAGGTAATTACGTTTATAAAGTATATTTTAAATCAACTAAGTTAGTGTGTGATAGTTTTAATGTAAGCCCGATGCACAAAAATAAAATGCGTCACAATCAATGTTTGCTGTAATAATTGACGAACCCCTCCCCCCAAAAACACTCGGAGAGCGCAGACCTCCCCCAAGCAGCTCGTTCCCCTCCTAACTGGATCTACACTGTTGTGCATCAGTCAAGGTGGCTCCTCCCCTTTCTGTGAGGTATGTGCGTACTCACTCCACCGCCAGTGCATTACGCTCGTAACAGCAGTTCCTCGTCGCTAAACGCGTACGTTAATATTTCGTAAAGTTCGTCGTAACTCTGAATCGTCGATAAACAAGTAGGTTGTTAAGTGACGATTACCTGTACACCAAAAATACACGTCCGAAAAACAGAACACCTGACACCGGCAGGGCGTGGACGGGCGTGGCCAAACCCTCGGCTGCCACGCACACGGTAATCAACGGGGAGGCAAATGAGTGAGGGAGGGGAAGCAGAGGAACAGAGTAACCAAGCGGATGAAACGACACATATTTATACACATTTATATTTCATCTTGCCCTGCCTGTGTTAACATGGCCTCCGACTGCCCACCTGGATGCCCATACCTGGGGGGACAGAGTGGCCTGCAGAACGCTGCACGTCATCTCCGGGCTACGTGCGCGCGTGCATGTTGGCTTCCTCAGACAAGCCAGCCTAGCGCGCTTCGGTTTGCGTGTTACTCAAAGGTCAAAGAGTCATCGACGGCGGTGAAACGTCGCGGTCACGGCTTGTGTAACCGTGACGACCGGTACCCCGTACGACTGGAAGGAGATGTCCGGTTTATTGTAGCTAAACCGACAAACGTCTGCGCTGGATGAAGCTGTGGGAGAACACGACCGTTAGAACCCATCAAAAGTGAAATCAATAAAAAACCCGATATCTACGCAGTAATGGACAAATACTACAGTGACGGAGGATCATAGTGAACAATAGTTTAATTTACAGTACCGTGGGTTGAGGCTAATGCTATTATTCTGCGTTTTACTGGTGATGGGGCTGATTCACTCGAGGTTATTGAACGTATCACCTGACCGTCTTTCAGTGGTGTTTGTCAAGGCGTCTGTTTACTGAGATAATTCCTGGATACACATGCGTGACAGTACCGCACAGAAAAAGAGTGGCTGTGTACTCTGGCAGTGACACTAGATGTGTTTGAGTACCGTCTGGGAGTGCACCTGATGATACTTGGAAGCGCAGCAATCATGTTGATTGTTGCACCAAACCTGGTTCGGCTGGTTTTCACTGCATCAATCGACCCGGATCTGAACATGGGACGTTTCAGGGCACAAAGGTTCCCGTCTTTATGGAGTCGTGTTAAATATTTTAACTCGTCTCCGGACGTTGGCCGTTATTGTACTGAACTTTGTCATCTAGGGCGTCGTTTATCCTTTCTCTTATCTTATTTAAATGAAGACTTTACGAAAGAACGAATGAAGGAGGCAAAGAAACCCCCAGGAATGGAGACTAATTAATGGGAACGCTGCCATTTCGCTCCCGTTGTCCTGAAAAGATGTTCCATGCATGTTCCATAAAGCAAGTTAATTGAAGATGAAGATGTATTGTTGAATATTAGGTGTAGAGAACAAGAACAAAAAGTATTTTCAGAAATGATTTTAAAACGAGAAAGCACGAAGCAATTATTTTTGTTTGATTTTGAACCAGTCCTGCAAAAGTAAACCGTCATCTTAAAAAAAAAAAGGTTCGTTTGTGACATGACGTGAGTTTCTGATTGGTTACCCTGGGAACGCCCTCCAGCTTTCAGGTATTAGTCTGTCTGTACTCAACACCTGTACTGTAAAGTGCAGGTGAGATCAAGCATCGCTATCTCCAGTCGTTACCTGTTCATCATGATGAAGCTGATCCTTTCTCTGGCTCTCACCTGGACTCTCTCCGGATCAGGTAAACACAACTCCTCTTTGAAGCCTGATTCATTCATCTGTATTGATCAGTTGATTACCAGTAATCTGAATCCATCAGCTGATTGTCGGTCATGTTGTTCTCTTTGCTGCAGCTGGAGCCTTACAGTGTGAAGTCTGCAATAGTACTACATGTCTCACCACGCAGCCCATGAATTGTTCTTCAGAGACGATGTGTTTCACAGCCTCCAATAACCGTCATTATCTCTTTATTACAACGCTTCTCTGAATTCTGAACGTTTGTCTTCTTTCCACCAGCAGTATTTAACTCTCCTTTGGTTTTGTAGTCACGAGAGGTGTGATCTCAACAGTGACGAACTTGAAGGGATGTGCACCGTCCTTCCTATGCCCAGTCTTAGGCTCTCGGAACTTCTCTTTTAGCACTGGTGTCCTCGGTTCAGACTTGAATGTCGAGTGCTGCAACACGACTCGCTGCAACTCTGGAAACTTTTCCAGTAAGTATGAATGAGAGTATTTTCTCATCAGTGTTCTATGTTTCTCATATAAATAACTTTCTCTTCTGTTTCAGCTCCTATGATTCAGGGAAATAACACCCTCACATGTTGTAACAACGCTCCATGCAGCGGACAAGTCCGGTGCAGGGGAACACAGGACCGCTGCTTCAGTGCTACCGGTGAGACTTTGAGACAAGAACTCATAGATGAAGACATATATAGGCAGATGAGCGTGGACAGCAACAATGGTCAGCTGATGAATTGTTTGCTGTTCACCAGAGCTAAATGTCATGCAGTTATACGGTAACTGATTTTAAGTTTACTGAGGAATGTGAGGAAGGTGTGGCTTGGCCATTTATGTGGATAGAGTTGAATTGATATTCAGTTTAGTTAAATAAGTCGTGAATGAGTTAAGGACTAACTAACCAATATACAAAATTGAACAAGGGCAATGATTTTCTTTTCCAGTGCTGGTCGGCTCGTCAACCTTTCCGAGCTTTGGATGCGTGTCTGACAACCTGTGTGAGACGGCCACCAACGACAGCCTGGCTGCGTTCGGCCAGGATGTGACTTTTGCTCCTGGATCGACTTGTTGTAACTCCAGTTTGTGTAATGATGCAACCACAACAACCACCACCATAACTCCAAACACAACAACAACCACCTTAACTCCAAACACAACTACTGCAACGATCACAAGTTCAGTTGCTCCAACCACCAGTGACGCCTGCACCATCACAGGGGGCTTGATTCCTCTGCTGGTCGGACTCTTTTGGCTCTTGTAGAACCAGAAGGATCCTGACCAGCAGGTCCTCACGTGTATCCACCATCACACATTTACAGTAATCAATAAGAATTAAACATTTGTATATCTTAAAATCACACACTTACAATCAGCTAGCACTCAGAAAGCACACAACTTCACCGAAGCCACCACCCCAAAACTTGAATCACGCAAAAATAATCGTCAAAACAAAATACTCTGACAGTTGTTTATCAGAGGTCGGTCACCATGGTAACGCCCACCATTGAAGTCACCATGGTCTGAACCTGCAGCCTCAATACAACAACACATACATATGAAGTCAATATGAAAATAACAGTATGACAAAGATATTTCTACACGAGACTGGATAAAATATTCACTTGAATTTTGTTCTGAATACATGAATGAGGTCTAATCAAAAGGAAATCATTGTAAAGTACCGGTAAGTGAGATGGCAATGTTAGAAACATAAAAGAGGAAATTGGACAACTGACAAGGTCTGAAAACAAAAATATATCCATCCAGCTATCATCTCCATCTTCAGTCTGTCGATCCATCCATCCAGGTAGAGGAGAATCTAGAGAAGTGGAGGTCTGCTCTAGAAAGAGGAATGAAGGTGAGCAGGAGTAAAACAGAGTACATGTGTGTAGATGAGAAGGTCCCAGGGGGGACAGTGAAGTTACTACAAGGAATAGACGTAAAGAAGGTAGAGGACGTCAGGTACCTTGGGTCAACAGTGCAGAGTGATGGAGAGAATGTGGAAATGAGGTGAAGAATCGTGTGCAGGCAGGCTGGAACGGGCGGAGGAAAGTACCAGGTGTGCTCTGTGATAGGACGAAGGGACAGGTCTACAAGACAGTGGTGAGGAGGACAGCCATGATGTACTGCTCGGAGACAGTGGCTCAGGAAAAGACAGGAGGTGGAGCTAGAAGTGGCTGAGATAAAGATGCTGAGGTTCTCCTTGGGAGTGACCAGGTTGCTAGTATTAGAAATGGGACAGTGAAGGTTAGACATTTTGTAGACAAGGTCAGAGAGACCAGATTTTGATGGTTTCGTCCAGAGGAGAGACGGGGACTATATCGGTAAAAGGATGCCGAGGATGGAACTGCCAGGGAACAGGACTAGAGGTCGACCCAGGAGAAGATACATGGACGAAGTGAGGGAGGACATGAGAGTGGCTGGTGTTGGGGAGGACGATGCAAAGGACAGGGTGAAGTGGAGAAGGTTGGGTTGCTGTAACGACCCCTCACGGGACAAGCCGAAAGTACAGTAGTAGATTTATTTGTATTAAAATCAGGGGAGTGGGTAGTACTTCTGCCTCAACAAAGGGGAGTAGAGGCACCTGTTGTGCATCAGGAAGTGACAAAGATTAGCAAAGTTAGAAAGGCAATGAAGAGGTTGAAGAATGGTGAGGCAGTTGGCCCGGATGACATACCTGTAGAGGTATGGAAGTGTCTAGGAGAGGTAGCTGTAGAGTTTTTAACAAGGTTGTTTAATACAATCCTAGAGGGGGAAAGATGACAGAGGAATGGAGCAGAAGTGTTCTGGTGCCGATTTTCAAGAAGAAGGGAGACATACAAAGTTGTGGAGACTATACGGCAGGGGTTGGCAAACTAAGACACACGTGTCATGCCTGGTACTCGAGGGTATTTCTGTTAACACGCGGAGAGTCACAAAATATTGTATTTTATTGTATTTGTAAGGCAGTAACCAATCACACCGCTAGGTGGTGATGTAGCACTGCATATCGTTCTGCTGAAAGAACTGCTCTGTCTGTGTGCTCACTCATCAAACATGTTTCGTTGTTGCTATGACAATGACAATAAAAGCATTCCATTCCAATGAAAGGCCTTCTCTGGCAATATATATCGATGGCACCGGGTGTGCCCAGGCTATGACAGAACCACAGATATACGAGCCATTGCAACACCTGCAACAGATTTATGGATCACATTACCGCTGTCATTACAAACTGCTTGGACAGTCGAGTCTTTCAAGTCACAACTTAAGTCCCATCTTTTCTCGCTGGCTTTCAAGTTGAGTTCATCTCAGACACAATGCTTTCACATTTAGATTTTTCTTTGTGCCCAGTTGTTAAATCCATTTTTCTGTCTGTGTAGGTTCTCAGTCATTCAGGTCTTCAACCAAACTTAAGCAAGTCCATTTGATTCTGTTTTTTTCTTCTTAGTTTTATGTATTTTTCCTCACAGCTTGTAAAGCACTTTGCTTGAGATACTGAGTCAATGAATACTCCCGTGACGTCAACTAAAATTATTTTTGGCATGTCAAACTTACAAATAGAACGAAGTAAACTGTAGCCTATAAAAGCAGAGTTTCTGACTAACCAGATAATCCAGAAACGAAGTATTGACGCACAACAAATTTGACTCATCAACATCTAAAGAGAAGTCAACAGGAGAGTCAGTCAAAATATGTTCAGAAATGTGACTAAAAAATAAAGGAATACAAATGTTAAAGTGAATTTAATTATTTTTGATTTCAAAAGTATCAATACCTTGATGTGTATCAGTCTACCTTAGTGACCTATCAGTAGCTGTGGGTGTTCGCAGAATGACAGAACCACAGGTGAACGAGCCTTTGCAACGGCTGCATTAAATTTATAGACCACGTTACCTCTGTAGTTACAAACTGCTTAAACAGTCCAGTCTTTCTAGTCTCAACTGAAGTCCCATCTTTTCTCGCTGGCTTCCTGTCATGGTCTTATGTTCGGTATGTTAATTTGTCCTGTGTTCCGCCATCCTGACTTTGTTGTTTAAAAACCCCGCATGTTGTAACGACCCTCGATGCAGCGGACAAGTCCAGGGTAATACAGGACTTCAATGCTACCGGTGAGACTTTATGAGACAACAACTCGTAGATGAAGACTCTCATGCTCTCATACCAGCTGTGTTCACATTAGTGTCTGTAGTGATTCTTGCCAGCTTCGCTCAACCAGGTGATACATTTATTCACAGAAATCTAAACCCAACAGACCACCAGGCACAGTTCGCATTACCTAGTTATACTGCATTATCTGTTCCTTTATGTTTGATCAAACGTGGAGTTTAAATTGGAATGCTGTGGTTATAATAGCTTCAGTTTCTGATTGGTTACCCTGGGAACGCCCTCCAGCTTTCAGGTATTAGTCTGTCTGTACTCAACACCTGTACTGTAAAGTGCAGGTGAGATCAAGCATCGCTATATCCAGTCGTTACCTGTTCATCATGATGAAGCTGATCCTTTCTCTGGCTCTCACCTGGACTCTCTCCGGATCAGGTAAACACAACTCCTCTTTGAAGCCTGATTCATTCATCTGTATTGATCAGTTGATTACCAGTAATCTGAATCCATCAGCTGATTGTCGGTCATGTTGTTCTCTTTGCTGCAGCTGGAGCTTTACAGTGTGAAGTCTGCAATAGTACTACATGTCTCACCACGCAGCCCGTGAATTGTTCTTCAGAGACGATGTGTTTCACAGCCTCCAATAACAGTCATTATCTCTTTATTACAACGCTTCTCTGAATTCTGAACGTTTGTCTGCTTTCCACCAACAGTATTTAACTCTCCTTTGGTTTTGTAGTCATGAGAGGTGTGAACTCAACAGTGACGAACTTGAAGGGATGTGCACCGTCCTTCCTATGCCCAGTCTTAGGCTCTCGGAACTTCTCTTTTAGCCTTGGTGTCCTCAGTCTAGACTTGAATGTCGAGTGCTGCAACACGACTCGCTGCAACTCTGGAAACTTTTCCAGTAAGTATGAATGAGAGTATTTTCTCATCAGTGTTCTATGTTTCTCATATAAATAACTTTCTCTTCTGTTTCAGCTCCTATGATTCAGGGAAATAACACCCTCACATGTTGTAACAACGCTCCATGCAGCGGACAAGTCCAGTGCAGGGGAACACAGGACCGCTGCTTCAGTGCTACCGGTGAGACTTTGAGACAAGAACTCATGGATGAAGACATATATAGGCAGATGAGCGTGGACAACAACAATGGTCAGCTGATGAATTGTTTGCTGTTCACCAGAGCTAAATGTCATGCAGTTATACGGTAACTGATTTTAAGTTTACTGAGGAATGTGAGGAAGGTGTGGCTTGGCCCTTTATGTGGATAGAGTTCAATTGATATTCAGTTTAGTTAAATAAGTCGTGAATGAGTTAAGGACTAACTAACCAATATACAAAATTGAACAAGGGCATAATGGTAACAGTACTTCCTTTATGATGCCAATCATACAGACAATGATACAGCTGCAGTACAGCAGCAAAATGTTCCATCCCATTCTGTGGTCCAAAGACCAGGAGCAGACCATTCTGTGGTCCAAAGACCAGGAGCAGACCATTCTGTGGTCCATAGACTAGTAGCAGACCATTCTGTGGTCCATAGACTAGTAGCAGACCATTCTGTGGTCCATAGACTAGTAGCAGACCATTCTGTGGTCCAAAGACTAGTAGCAGACCATTCTGTGGTCCATAGACAAGTAGCAGACCATTCTGTGGTCCATAGACTAGTAGCAGACCATTCTGTGGTCCATAGACTAGTAGCAGGGTTTGAAAGTCTCATCTGTGACACACAGGAAGTCAGTACCAATAATATGTTCTTGGTGTTGGTCAGGACTTTGGCAGCAGCCTGTAACCTGTAAAGACACCATTACAGGACTCTGACCTCCTAAAATAAATGGATGGACAGATGGTTTTTGTTCGTTTGTTTTGCATCTTGTTTTGTCAGTAATTCTTTCGTTTTTGCTCTCTGCTTAAGGTGCTAATAGGCTGATTTAGGAATTGTCTTCTTGTGGCTGCTGAAATTGACTACAGAGTCTCTAATTGCACCAAAATGTCAGGCTCGATTTGTAGATTTTATTTCCATGTTTTTACAAATTCACTTATTATTTTTTCTTCTTTGTAGCAAGCTCACAAATTGGGTGTTTCTTCCTGAAATTCTGATTCTGACTTGTAATTGCTTAGCACCAGCCGTAGTTTATCCAGTGACAATGATTTTCTTTTCCAGTGCTGGTCAGCTCGTTAACCTTTCCGAGCTTTGGATGCGTGTCTGACAACCTGTGTGAGACGGCCACCAACAACAGCCTGGCTGCGTTCGTCCAGAATGTGACTTTTGCTCCTGGGTTGACTTGTTGTAACTCCAGTTTGTGTAATGATGTAACAACAACCACATTAACTCCAAACACAAGTTCAGTTGCTCCAACCACCAGTGACACCTGCACCATCACAGGGGGCTTGATTCCTCTGCTGTTTGGACTCTTTTTGCTCTTGTAGAACAAGAAGGATCCTGACCAGCAGGTCCTCGCATGCATCCACCATCACACATTTACAAGACTGGATAAAATATTCACTTGGGTTTTGTTTGGAATACACGAATGAGGCCTAATCAAAAGGAAATCATTGTAAAGTAAGTGAAATGGCAATGTTAGAAACATAAGAGGAAATTGGACAACTGACAGCATTAAAACCCGAGTAAATGGGTCAGAAAATAAAAATATATCCATCCAGCTATATCATCTCCATCTTCAGTCTGTCTAGCCATCCAATGAGAAAATCATGATTGTAGGATATTTGTAGACCGCTTTATTTTATGTTTTTACTTTTAACAGTCTTAGTAATATATTTCACGTATTTTTATAACATATTTCGTCCTAATGGTTTGATATAAAACCACAGTGAAAAATCACATGGTGAGGTAGACGGTACCTCTTCCTCAAGACAGGTGCGTGTGAGCCCGTGTTCGTTCAATCGACGAAATACGCGAGTTACAAAGCAGAAGAAGAAGAAATATGCGAGTTCCGAACTAGGAAGTCTTTTCACCGCAGCAATGAAACTTGCGGATGCTACAAGAAATCATAAATAATGGAAGACCTATTCCGGAGTTAAAAGGTTTGCTTCAAACGTCGGGACGGAAGATAAGTCGTTCTTTTCAAACAATTGTCTCCATTGAGACGGAGAGACTTTCAAAACTCAGAGAAGATAAGGAAGACTTCTACAACAAAGTCATTGAGATTTTTGTCCAGAAGGATAGGTGGACTTTGTTTACAAGTAAAGGTAAGATACCATCTGTCTCTGTTGCTGTACTCTGAACAAATACATATTGATCATCTCCAAAATAGTTTGTCTCATAATTCTGTTAAATGGTGATGTTGTCAATAAGGCCCTGGTTCTGGATTGTTAATCTATCCCTATAAGACTCAAGACAGAAATCTTTGTGAACAAGGAAGTGGTGAGACTTTTAGATCAAACAGATTTACAGTAACCAGGATCACGCACTAAGAAAGGTATTTGGCAGTTTCTACTCGTGGTTACTGGGTGGAGTGACGAGGACAGGTGAGGCGAGGTCATGATGAGGACAAGAACCTTTAGTTAAAATAAGTCCATGTAACCCACATGAAGCAAGGGCTCCTCGACCGATACATGTTGCTTAAGATGCTATAGCGCTAGTCGTCCACTAGACTGTGCTGCAGTACCTCAAATAACTTGTGCCTCACCCATGTGGTCATTATCACTTCATATGAAGCATGCTCCTCGTGTGTTTGATAGAGAAGAGAGAGTCTTTCACGTGACAACTTAAGTCCCATCTTTTCTCGCTGGCTTTCAAGTTGAGTTCATCTCAGACACAATGCTTTCACATTTAGATTTTTCTTTGTGCCCAGTTGTTAAATCCATTTTTCTGTCTGTGTAGGTTCTCAGTCATTCAGGTCTTCAACCAAACTTAAGCAAGTCCATTTGATTGTTTTTTTCTTCTTATTTTTATGCATTTTTCCTCTTAGCTTGTAGAGCACTTGGCTTGAGATACTGAGTCAATGATAACTCAGTATGTCAACTAAAAATATTTTTGGCATGTCAAACATGCAGATAGAAGGAAGTAAACTGTAGCCGATAAAAACAGAGTTTCTGATTAACCAGATAATCCAGAAACGAAGGATGTACTTATGTAAATGCACAAGAAGTTTGATGACTCATCAACATCTAAAGAGAAGTCAACAGGAGAGTCAGTCAAAATGGGTTCAGAAATGTGACTGAAAAATAAAGGAATACAAATGTTAAAGTGAATTTAATTATTTTTGATTTCAAAAGTATCAATACCTTGACGTTTATCAATCTGCCTTAGTGACCTATCAGCAGCTGTGGGTGTTCGCAGAATGACAGAACCACAGGTGAACGAGCCTTTGCAACGGCTGCATTAAATTTATAGACCACGTTACCTCTGTAGTTACAAACTGCTTAAACAGTCCAGTCTTTCTAGTCTCGACTGAAGTCCCATCTTTTCTCGCTGGCTTCCTGTCATGGTCTTATGTTCTCATCTGTTCCTTTGTGTTTGTGTTTGATCAAACGTGGAGTTTAAAATGGAATGCTGTGGTTATAATAGCTTCAGTTTCTGATTGGTTACCCTGGGAACGCCCTCCAGCTTTCAGGTATTAGTCTGTCTGTACTCAACACCTGTACTGTAAAGTGCAGGTGAGATCAAGCATCGCTATCTCCAGTCGTTACCTGTTCATCATGATGAAGCTGATCCTTTCTCTGGCTCTCACCTGGACTCTCTCCGGATCAGGTAAACACAACTCCTCTTTGAAGCCTGATTCATTCATCTGTATTGATCAGTTGATTACCAGTAATCTGAATCCATCAGCTGATTGTCGGTCATGTTGTTCTCTTTGCTGCAGCTGGAGCCTTACAGTGTGAAGTCTGCAATAGTACTACATGTCTCACCACGCAGCCCATGAATTGTTCTTCGGGGACGCTGTGTTTCACAGCCTCCAATAACAGTCATTATCTCTTTATTACAACGCTTCTGTGAATTCTGAACGTTTGTCTGCTTTCCACCAGCAGTATTTAACTCTTTCCACCAGCAGTATTTAACTCTCCTTTGGTTTTGTAGTCATGAGCGGTGTGATCTCAACAGTGACGAACTTGAAGGGATGTGCACCGTCCTTCCTATGCCCAGTCTTAGGCTCTCGGAACTTCTCTTTTAGCACTGGTGTCCTCGGTCTAGACTTGAATGTCGAGTGCTGCAACACGACTCGCTGCAACTCTGGAAACTTTTCCAGTAAGTATGAATGAGTAGAAATAGTCTTTTCTCATCAGTGTTCTATGTTTCTCATATAAATAACTTTCTCTTCTGTTTCAGCTCCTATGATTCAGGGAAATAACACCCTCACGTGTTGTAACGACGCTAATTGCAGCGGACAAGTCCAGTGCAGGGGAATACAGGACAGCTGCTTCAATGCTACCGGTGAGACTTTGAGACAAGAACTCATAGATGAAGACTCTCATGCTCTCGTACCATTAGTGTCTGTAGTGATTCTTAGTTAGACTGTCTTTGCCAGCATCGCTCAACCAGGTGAAACATTTATTCACAGAAAACTCAAACACAGCACCAGGGTCGTTGTAGGAGTACACATTTTTATTGCACAGTTATACTGCATTATCTGTTCATTTATGTTTGTGTTCATGGCCATGAATTATTACTTTGACATTAACAGTAGTTTGTCCAGTGACATTGATTTTTCCTTTCCAGGGACGCCACCATTATCTATTTCACTCTTTGGCTGCTCGACTGCCAACTTGTGTCCGCTCGCCACCGTTGTGAACCAGTTTCCTTTCAACTTCAGTCTCTCTTTCCTCGGTGCATCCTGTTGTAACACCAATTTGTGTAATGGGGCTCCAACTACCGGTGATGCCTGCTCCATCACACTGCGTTTGATCCCTCTGCTACTGGGGCTCTTTCACCTCCTGTAGAAGAAGGAACCTGACCAGCAGGTCCTCCTATATATCCACTATTATCACACTCAATAATCAATCGATCTGTGAAAATTTGTCTGGTTATAATCATGTATATACAACCAGCTAGTATTCAGAATGTGCACAGTTCTGCTAAGGCCGCCGGCACAAAACCTGCATAACCAGAAGATAGTTTGCGAATCAGCAATCAATCATCACCATGACGAAGTGGCTTGACTGGAATCTCCTTCATGCACAACGAGGAATGTTGGAAGTCTGTACCAAGGCTTTTGAATCATGTTCAACTTCAGTGAGTTATCAGATAAAATTTGATTTTCATCCAGATGTAACTTTTTATCTTTTGCAAATCTATGAAATCTATTTGAATGACTAACTTTGAATGATCTCAAATAGATAATAGTGTTGGGGTGATATATCCATCTGTCTCTGTTGCTGTACTCTGAACAAATACATATTGATAATCTCCAAAATAGTTTGTCTCATAATTCTGTTAAATGGTGATGTTGTCAATAAGGCCCTGGTTCTGGATTATTAATCTATCCCTATAAGACTCAAGACGGAAATCTTTGTGAACAAGGAAGTGGTGAGACTTTTAGATCAAACAGATTTACAGTAACCAGGATCACGCACTAAGAAAGGTATTTGGCAGTTTCTACTCGTGGTTACTGGGTGGAGTGACGAGGACAGGTGAGGCGAGGTCATGATGAGGACAAGAACCTTTAGTTAAAATAAGTCCATGTAACCCACATGAAGCAAGGGCTCCTCGACCGATACATGTTGCTTAAGATGCTATAGCGCTAGTCGTCCACTAGACTGTGCTGCAGTACCTCAAATAACTTGTGCCTCACCCATGTGGTCATTATCACTTCATATGAAGCATGCTCCTCGTGTGTTTGATAGAGAAGAGAGAGTCTTTCACGTGACAACTTAAGTCCCATCTTTTCTCACTGGCTTTCAAGTTGAGTTCATCTCAGACACAATGCTTTCACATTTAGATTTTTCTTTGTGCCCAGTTGTTAAATCCATTTTTCTGTCTGTGTAGGTTCTCAGTCATTCAGGTCTTCAACCAAACTTAAGCAAGTCCATTTGATTCTGTTTTTTTCTTCTTATTTTTATGCATTTTTCCTCTTAGCTTGTAGAGCACTTGGCTTGAGATACTGAGTCAATGATAACTCAGTATGTCAACTAAAATTATTTTTGGCATGTCAAACATGGAGATAGAAGGAAGTAAACTGTAGCCGATAAAAGCAGAGTTTCTGATTAACCAGATAATCCAGAAACGAAGGATGTACTTATGTAAATGCACAAGAAGTTTGATGACTCATCAACATCTAAAGAGAAGTCAACAGGAGAGTCAGTCAAAATGGGTTCAGAAATGTGACTGAAAAATAAAGGAATAAAAATGTTAAAGTGAATTTAATTATTTTTGATTTCAAAAGTATCAATACCTTGATGTGTATCAGTCTACCTTAGTGACCTATCAGCAGCTGTGGGTGTTCGCAGAATGACAGAACCACAGGTGAACGAGCCTTTGCAACGGCTGCATTAAATTTATAGACCACGTTACCTCTGTAGTCACAAACTGCTTAAACAGTCCAGTCTTTCTAGTCTCAACTGAAGTCCCATCTTTTCTCGCATTGTCTGGTTATAATCATGTATATACAACCAGCCAGTATTCAGAATGTGCACAGTTCTGCTAAGGCCGCCGGCACAAAACCTGCATAACCAGAAGATAGTTCGCGAATCAGCAATCAATCATCACCATGACGAAGTGGCTTGACTGGAATCTCCTTCATGCACAACGAGGAATGTTGGAAGTCTGTACCAAGGCTTTTGAATCATGTTCAACTTCAGTGAGTTATCAGATAAAATATGATTTTCATCCAGATGTAACTTTTTATCTTTTGCAAATCTATGAAATCTATTTGAATGACTAACTTTGAATGATCTCAAATAGATAATAGTGTTGGGGTGATATATCCATCTGTCTCTGTTGCTGTACTCTGAACAAATACATATTGATAATCTCCAAAATAGTTTGTCTCATAATTCTGTTAAATGGTGATGTTGTCAATAAGGCCCTGGTTCTGGATTATTAATCTATCCCTATAAGACTCAAGACGGAAATCTTTGTGAACAAGGAAGTGGTGAGACTTTTGGATCAAACAGATTTACAGTAACCAGGATCACGCACTAAGAAAGGTATTCAGCAGTTTCGACTTGTTACTTCTACCTATGGAGCGTTCCCACCAACAATATTAAACATGACATCCTCAATTTCTTCAAATTCGGCGGGCTGGATTAAAAATCTTAATGCTTAATCTCAAGTTTGATATAATCCTTTTTTCTTTTCATTACATAGTTAGCCTAAGCACTTTATTTTTATTCTTGCCATTCAAAATGATCTTGTCGACTCACTTTTGTGACATATTTTCCACGAAACATGAAATCAAATAACTTCAGCGTCTTTGTTTTCATAGCTCTGCCAAGGCCACGCCCACAAACCGTGGATGGGCGTGACATTTGAATAACAAAATGGCGGCCTGAGATGCGCTTGAGAGGACTGGTCTCCGTTCCTCCGTCATTATTTGTAGTTTTAACTTTTATTTGTCTGTTTTCATCATTCATGTGAGTTTTTAACAGCAGTTTATTGTTATTTACATTTGGACTCGGCGTGTACGTTTTACCTGCTGCCGTCCAGCGCCGGTGATGCGACCCGGGAACCCGCCTCCACGCCCGCTGCGGCTCGGCCACGGTTGCCTGGGGCCGCTGTCTCTTCAGCCAGCAGCCAGACGCCAGTTGTCATCCCGTGGAGGCTACCGATGGCTGCAGCTAGCCCGGCTAGCGGCTAACGGGAGCACATCACCTCCGCCCTCACCGGCAGGATGCTGCGTTATTCCGTCTCGCCACGGCGACGCCACTCCGACGTCCTCTTCAGCCATCACGCAACTCGGAGCTCCCCGCCGTCCCCGCTGCACTCACGGGGGTTCCCGCCGTAAGTTTGTTTACTTCCGGCCTGACTGAACGCTGCGTCGCGTGTGAAACACGTCGTCAGAGCGCGACAGCAGCCAGACCACTGGGGGGCGCTGCGACGCCGCTCCAGTGCAGGTGGCACAGAAAACGTGGAGTGGATTCCGGCTCCTTCAGTCATTTTCAATGTCCAAACTCTCAAAGATCAATCCTCTCATCCGGACTCGAGTTCTACATAAGAACCATCAGGAAACACGTCTTCTGGTTCTGATCCAGAATGAGGTCAGGGACAAATATTACGTTTTAACATTAAACCATTTATGGATTAAGAATCAGTTAAAAATAAACATCAACTCTGATTCACTTTGTCTTTTCATGTTGGTGTATAAAGATACCAAGAACAATCTAGAACCTTCTGGTGCTGATCCAGATCACCGTGTGGACGGTGCTGATCCAGTTAGGAGGGGGGGGGGGCTGCTTGGGGGAGGTCTGAGCTCTCTGAGTTCATCCGTGTTCACAAAGATTTAACGGGAAAACTGCTCACTGGAGGAGAAGCTCGGGCCTCACCGGGCCGGGGCCTCACCCGGGCCTCGGGCCTCACCCGGGCCTCGGGCCTGACCCGGGCTCGGGCCTCACCGGGCTCAGGCCTCACCCGGGCCTCGGGCCTCACCCGGGCCTCGGGCCTCACCGGGCTGGGGCCTCACCCGGGCTGGGGCCTCACCGGGCTCAGTCCTCGCCCGGGCCTTGGGCCTCACCCAGGCCTCAGGCCTCACCGGGCTGGGGCCTCACCCGGGCTGGGGCCTCACCCGGGCTGGGGCCTCACCCGGGCCTCGGGCCTCACCGGGCTCAGGCCTCGCCCGGGCCTTGGGCCTCACCCAGGCCTCAGGCCTCACCGGGCTGGGGCCTCACCGTGCCCGTAGTCTTAGACATGGCGTTGGGATCGCGTGGCCGGCGTCCTTGACATGAGAGCGCTGCAGAAATGAAGTTCCGTCTGTGTTGCACTTCGTCCTTTTACCCCGTCCTGGGTGGCGGCTGGTAGGCGGAGCCTGGGCAGTTTCTGTTCTGAGCTCGTCATTTGCGTTTTACCATCCAGGCGAGAGCTATGAGTTCAGTGCAGGAGGTGAACCCCAAGGTTCTGTCAATCAGAGCCCCCACGAGCCTTCAGGGCCGAGCGAAACGCATCACAGATGACATCACACAGGTGAGTCGGTCTGAGCCACGGAGACTGGACTGCGGTTCGTACTTTGGCATCGTGAGGCGACGCAATCCTCCCGACTGGGCCGAGACGCGCGGCTCAAGGAAGACGGTCCCGACACGTAACCACAGCAACCAGTAAAGCCCCTTTGATGGTTGTTTAACGTTACAGGTGCATTTATCACCGCCTGTTTTAGTATGGAAAACGCAGAGCGGGAGCCCGTGGTCACGGTCCCGCCCTGAGCCCAGGCTGCCGCTTTAACAGGAGGCCTTCGTCCTGTCCTGGGGGGGGGGGGGGGGGGTGACCAGGTGTGTGGCCGGTGTCTATCCGGGACGCGGAGATGTTTATTTCTAGATGGTGAGCTTCTTCGCTCAACTTAATCCAGAACTGAATTCTACTTTTATGTATTTTACCTGGGATCTTTGGCCGACAAGGAGGAATAAACTTTTTTAAGAGACTGAACCCTGTGGTTATTTTGAGAGGGAAACATTAAAAATGTTTATTATCAACACAACTGGTGTAAAAAGTGTGAAAGCTGTGCTGCAGGCTGCTACATGAAGGTCTGGGATCAAAGAGTGAACTCTGTGATTTATATTTAACACTTCCTGTATCTTATTTTTGTATTGTCAAAATTTCCTTTACGCTGCTTTTATTTTGAAGTGCTTCCTGCTTGGCACTCGGCGCGTGCCTTCCGGTATTTCTGGAGATTCACCAGGAAGGAAATGTTGTCTACTAGCATTTATAAAGCTTTATTAGTAGCTTTCCTGACTGACTCCTCCTCCCTCCCAGGGAGCAAAGAAGCCTTTCAGCAAGGTCATTGACGTCAGCTCCTGTGACCCCCACAGGGCAGGAATGGCGCCCATCTCGTTCTTACGCCAGGTTGGTGTGTGTCGTTCTCTCAACATGATATCCCAACAAACGTTCCCGAGCCCGAGCGCTTCCTGCTCCAGGTTTTGGCGGCGTGCTTGTATCCTGAGCTCCTGAAAGAGAAGCGCTTCCCCCCGGACGTCCAGCAGAGGGCGCTCTAGCTGCTCGATGGCTGCGGCGGCCGCAGCGCCGGTGGGAATGGCTCTCATTCATTCGTTCATTCATTCATTCATTCGTTTATAAAGATTGACACGCATTTGTCCACTTGTCCAATCGCAGGTGCGTACTCTGCAACCGGCGCCGGTATTCCAGATGTTAAGAGGAGCGTTGCTCGGTTCATCGGGAGGCGGGACGGCGGCCTGAGCGCAGACCCGGAGAACGTCGTCATCTCCAGTGGCTCCCAGGACAATTTGTCGGTGTGGTGATTTAGCTTCTCCCGGCTTCGCTGGTCTTTTGACGTCTTCGTGTTCGTGCATCTGAACTTGAGTCTTGTGTGGAGGTGGTGTTCCAGCTGATGGCATGCGGTGAGGGGCGCGCCCAGGCGGGCGTGTTGACCCCGGTGCCGTGCCCTCACACTCTGCCCATGCTGCTGGACGCGTTTGGGGTGACGGTGGTGTCCTACCAGCTGATGGAGAGCCGAGGCTGGGCTCTGGACACGGAGGAGCTGCAGCGCGCCTTGAGGACGGCCAGAGGACGCTGCAGACCCAGAGCCCTTTACATCAGCAACCCTGGAAACCCCACAGGTGAGCCCCGCCCGGGGGCACAGGCCGTCACCCCACAGGTGTCACCTGACGTTGACCTTCGTTCGTAGGTCACGTACAAGACAGGAAGACTATGGAGGAAGTCATTCGCTTCGCTGCGACCGAAGGTCTCGTCCTTTTGATTGACGAGGTGAATAGTCGCACACGAAGAAGCCCCGCCCCCTAAAGGCTTCGGTCTAACGCCGCCCCCCCTTGCAGGTGAACCAGGACAGCGTGTACGGACAGGACAAGGAGTTTATTTCCTACAAGGAGGCCCTGTTCAAGATGGGGAAACGGTTCTCGGAAGCTGTGGAGTTGATCTCCTTCAATTCCATGTCGAGCGCCAACATGGGGGAGTGAGTACCGGGTCCGACCGCGGGGCGTGCCGCGGGGCGTGCCTCGGGACGCTGGATGAACCCCTCGCTCGCCTCCCCCTGTGTTCAGGTGCGGTCTGAGAGGAGCTTACATGGAGGTGCTGAACCTGGACCCGGCGGTCTATCACCAGTTAAAGAAAATGCGGTCTACCAGGAGCCCCCCGACGCCGCCACAGCTGTGCCTGGAGGTGATGGTCAACCCGCCCGCACCTGGGGATCCGTCCTACCGGACCTACGCGCAGGTGAGAGGAACACCGGCGTCCCCTCAGAAGCCAATAGGGCCTCAGAGTGTTTCTCTCTTCGCAGGAGATTCTCCACATTCAGGCGACTCTTTCCCAGAATGCTCGGCGCGCCTGTTCCTTCCTGAACGACCTGCCGGGGGTGAGCTGCCAGCCGGCGATGGCGGGAGTCTTCCTCTACCCCAGAGTGCGTTTGCCCCGCCGGCTGGCGGAGGAGGCCGCGGTGAGATAACTGCCCGACGGCGTTCGTATTCTCCGGCTCCCATTAGCATCGTCACCTAAAGCTAAGCTAGCATTAGCATTGGAGGAACGCCGTAGTCCTGGCGAATAGAAATGACCGTGAAGTCCGCCCGCTCTGTTCCAGCTGTTGGGGGCGGAGCCAGACGTCCTCTACTGTCGGAGGCTGCTGGAGGAGGAAGGAGTGTGTTTGGGCGCGGGCCACGAGAACGGACAAGAGGATGGGGACCATCACCTCAGGTGCACCTCACCTGTCCTCACAGGTGTGTGCGCATGCGATTGTAACCGCCCTGTTACTGCAGCGGTTTCTCTCCTCCCTCACAGGCTGTGTGTTTCGGCTCCTGCAGCCCTCCTGGAGGAGGCGCTGGCACGCCTCCGCTCCTTCCACCTGCGCCTGAACGGCCCGAGCGTCGAGTAGTTCCGGTTAAATCTTCATCTCTGCTCCTACGTGCAAATTCCAACGTGCCTAATTGAGTTCTGTAATATACCGTATTTGAATGAAAGTACTTGTATTTAGATATCCCCAGGGTATCTGTATTTGTTTCTATAATTGTTATCCTCATTGAAAATCTGTATTTTCATTTGTTAAAAAAGTAAATAAAATTGGCCTGATGCTGTCAACCAGGTATGATGATGATGATGATGAAGATGCTGAATAAAAATAATAGAGTTGTTGCATGGATTAAAAAAAGAAACGATAGCAAACTGTCCTCCAGCGACACTAAAACTAAATCCAAGGGACCGTTTTTAATGTTTTTAATTCATTTATTTGTGACCTTGATGCTTCGTGTTCATAAAATAATGTTTGACAGAGAGAAGGTCAAAGGTCTTTATTGTTGCCATGGTTCCTCGGGTAAACGCAGGCGTTCTGCCCACCGATCGGAACAGCGATCGTAACTCTCGGTGCTGATTGGTCAGCGATCGACGGCCGGTGTCAAAGCTCCTCCTTCTTCTTCAGGATGATCTGACGAACCATCTCGGCTATTCTGGGTCGGATCTCCTTGACGGCGACCTTCGGCCCCCAGCCGTCGACCACGCTGCCCTTCACGTCGACCAGGTACTTCCAGAAGTTCCAGTCGGGCTCTTTCCCAGAGGACTCTGGGGGGAATGAGAGGAGGAAAGGTCAGATTAGACAGATTCAATGTAAACACCGCTTAAACGGGTGTCCTGGGACGGCCTCCCCCTGTAATCCTTTCAGACTGCTGTCCTGAGCCCGGGACCGGCCCCGCCCCGCGACACTCACCGGTCAGGTACTTGTACGCGTTGTTGGCTCCCGCCCCCACCACGGCGATCTTGCTGAACAGCGGGAAGGAGACGCCGTAGGCCCGGCGCACGAAGGCGTCGATCTCCCTGTCGCTGCCGGGCTCCTGCTTGCCGAACTGGTTGCAGGGAAAGGCCAGAACGTTGAAATGGGACGGGCCGAAGTCCCTCTGGAGCTGCTGCAGGTCCCGGTAGTGGTCCTCGGTGAAGCTGCACTCACTGGCCACGTTCACCACCAGGGACACCTGCAGCAGGAGGACGGACTGGGATCACGGCGTCTCCGTGACAACGGGGAGCCCTCAGCGGGACCGGGTTAGGCGTGGTGCTGATGAGTTTTGTTTTTGTGTACTTGCTGTAAACTCGTTATAAATATATTTATTTCTCGACATAGAGACGATGGTTTCCTTGCTTTATAGTTTTATGCCTGAGTGATCTTAACTGTAGCTCAGTAGAACATCTAAAGGGTGGAATCCCTTCATCACCGGCTCACAAACGCCCCCCCCCCCCCAAAGAGCATCTTGTCTCGGGCCCCCACGAGGCTAGAGCCGGCCCTGGTTCTGAACGGAACGGAGCGGAGGCGCGGACGCCGCCGCTCTGCCACGTCGACCGGAGACACTCCGCGGTGAGCGGGGGGGTTAGACAGAAGAGCCGCTCAACCGGCGGGAGGCTGATTCCTAACAGCGGTTAGGCTGATGATGATGATGATGATGATGATGATGAAAGACTCACCGAGCCCCGGTACTTCTCCAGAGACACTAACTTCCCTCTGCTGTTCACCACCTTAAAGCTGTACAGGTCTCTGTGTTTGCTCTCAGTGACGCATGGGAACGTCATCAAGACGCAAAATGACGTCATAAACACGCCCAGAGCTCCGGGAAACATCGTCGCGTTTTTATTAACGGAGACACGAAAAGTTCTGGACCAAAAAGTCTCCTCCGACAGGAAGCTCGAAGACAAGACCGGATGGCGCAACAAAATAAAAGCCCCGGTAACGGGAGAGTGGTCGGTTTAAAAATAAATAATTTATCAAATGTCAAAATTCATTTTACACGACTCTGTGGAATTCATGTGATTCCTCAGATATGGTGGATATATCTCTAAAGCGGCCTCACGCTTTTATTTTGGAAGGGTGCCGGTTTGAGAAGGTGAACTGGTTCCGTTCAGTCCAGCGGCGGTACAGTAGTTTGGACTCCCTGTAACTGCAGCGCAGTTGCGTTACTTTTATTTTGAAGAGGGCGCTCTTATTTTGTAAGGCAAGGAGAGGTTCCGGTTCCGGAGTTAGCGGCAGAGAGGGGCTGAGCTGCGCCGTGCTCAGACGCGAGGCTGATAGCCCTCCGGTTTATTTTATATTACTACAATGAAGACTACTGCCAGAAGATAACTGCCCATGTATCGTGTTGAAGCGGGCCAAAGTGGTCAGTATTATTTCTGTTGTCAGCTAATTGTATTAGCACGAGTGTTATTAATTTCTTTTCTTACAATAATGTTGCCTTTCTAATTTGTCTATTTTAGTTCTACGATGTACAACAAGTAAAACATCTGTTAAAGAACTGGAGTCATGAAAGCGATCTGTGGGCGGCGCACTCCCCATCCCGTTCCTGTTATTTGATTTTATTATTTTGATTTTATTTTGATTTATTTTTATGTTTTTCAGAAATACGTTAAAGAAAAATAAAGAAAGAGAGGGAGGGAGGATTGCAGACTTGCGGTTTCGATTTCCGGATAAGTTGAGCGCAACATGTTCACGAGCCTCTTCCGTCATCACTCCCACAATGCAGCGCGGTGATGCATTAATATGGCTGCTGTGGCTGCTGTTGTGTACAGGGCCGTGGGATTAGACGTGTTTTACATAAAATAAAAGGATGCAGACAGCCAATCAATAATCAGTAAGCAGTGGTTCGTCTGTAAAGTAAGTCCGGGGCGACGTTTAGGTTTAAAATGATCCGATTGTTTTTGTTCCGCTTGAAATGCTGTCAGCTGCGTAAGCTAGCTGCTAAGCTAACCGAGCTGTAATTGATCTCGGTATTTTTCCGAGGCCAGCCTGACCGGTTAAACGCGAGATGACGTTGTTACGGCGAGCTTAACGGGAACGTTAACGCGAGGCTTTTATTTCACATTTAATCAGACGGTACCACCGGAAATATCGACCCATCCGTGACGAGCAGCGGGCAGCCCTGCTAGCACCGGGGGGCAAGTTGGGGCTAAGCAGCTAGCATTTAGGGTCTTTTGTCAGGAGGGGATGTGTCTCTGTCTGTTTGGGACATGTCTGTCTGTGTCTCTGTCTGTGTGGGACATGTCTGCCTCTGTCTGTGTGGGACATGTCTGCCTCTGTCTGTTTGGGACATGTCTGCCTCTGTCTGTGTGGGACATGTCTGTGTAGGACATGTCTGTGTGGGACATGTCTGTCTGTCTGTGTAGGACATGTCTTTGACCATAGAGGACCTGAGTGTGACCCTGGTCCAGTCTGGACTGGTTTGACTGGAGAATGTTTGTTTATGTTTTACTGACATTCTAAACATCATAATTGAGACGTGCGTCTGTATTCTGATTCCTCGCTGGCATGTTAACGTGTAGCTAGCGTGTAGCTAACGTGTAGCTAGCGAGTAGCTAGCGTGTAGCTACGTGTAGCTACGTGTAGCTAGCGTGTAGCTAACGTGTAGCTAGCGAGTAGCTAGCGAGTAGCTACGTGTAGCTAGCGTGGAGACGGAAACGAGCCTCTGTTTCTATTGACGGATGATATTGTATCTTTCTAGATTGTCCTTTGCCGTCCTCCCAGGTCATCTTCGTTCCACCAGGATTGAAGGGATGGATGCGTCCAAAGGTCCTGCCAAAGTCCACAAGCCACCCCAGTCCAGAGGACTCAAAGTTGTGTCCCGTGATGTGTCAAACAACGAGACTCTCACTCAGCAAGACCGTCCTGTAGGGACCCGCTGGCCGGCCAAGACTCGGACGGACAGCCCGCTGGACAAGAGGAGAGGACGGTCCTCCCGGCTGTCCAAGCTCACTGGATTGTCAAGTCCCGAGTCCAGAGGGAAAGGGAAGATGGCTCCCGTTTTGGTCCCCGACTCGGGGACCAGTTCCACGGCGGCTCCCAGCACGCCAGCGGCGGAGACGTCCTGTGGTGAGTTGTCCAGATGCTTTCTGTTGGACGGGATCGTCTCCAGCGAGTGTCCCCGAGGCCGAATGGTCTGTGTCGTTTCAGAGACGCACCAGGCGGTGGACAAAGTCCCCGAGCTGAAGCCCGGCGGGGACGAGCGACGCCTGACGGATCAGCAGCTGGGCCTGCGACAGGCCGAGGAGCGTCTGGACAGGGACTACATCCACCGCCTGCTGCAGGTTGGGCGGGGGGGCGGGGCAGGGGGGCGGGGCGTCCGCGCGGGGTTAGCGCGCTGACTGTCCCTCTGTCCCCACAGCAGTCTCCCGACTACCCCAACTATCAGTACCTCTGCAAGCTGTGTTCTGTTCACATCGAGAACGTCCAAGGAGCTCACAAGCACATCAAGGAGAAGAGACACAAGAAGAACGTCACGGTACGGCGCCCCGACCGCCCCGTGAGCCCGACCGCGCCCTCAGACCGCCCCGTGAGCCCGACGGCGCTCTCAGACCGCCCCGTGAGCCCGACGGCGCCCTCAGACCGCCCCGTGAGCCCGACGGCGCTCTCAGACTGCCCCGTGAGCCCGACGGCGCCCTCAGACCGCCCCGTGAGCCCGACGGCGCTCTCAGACAGCCCCGTGAGCCCGACGGCGCTCTCAGACCGCCCCGTGAGCCCGACGGCGCCCTCGGACCGCCCCGTGAGCCCGACGGCGCTCTCCGTGAGCCCGACGGCGCTCTCCGTGAGCCCGACGGCGCCCTCAGACCGCCCCGTGAGCCCGACGGCGTTCCGCCCCGGAGGCTGACGTGTTTCTGCCGTGGCGTTTCAGGAGAAGCGGGAGGAGAACGAGCTGCGGGCCCTCCCGCCGCCGTCCCCCGCCCAGCTGCAGGCGGTGAACGCCGCCGTCCTCCGCACGGCGTGGCAGCACGGCATCTCCGAGGACGACTTTGAGGTTCGGAAGGCCGCGGTCAGCAGGATGGAGGCGACCATCAGGAGACTCCTCCCAGGTTGTCGCCCCGCCCCTGTCACCATCAGCCGCGGCGCCGTCTCGCCACTCACCTCCTCTTCCTCTTCCTCCTCCTCTTCCTCCAGCGTGTTCTCTCCGTCTCTACGGTTCCTGTTTGACCCGGTTCGCCTTCAAAACCAGCGACGTCAACATCAACGTGGCCCACCCCCCTTCGGTGAGTCTGGCGGCACGCGGTGATGTCATCGGGGGCCGGCGCCCCCTGCTGATGTCCGTTGTCTTTCCCCGTTTAGATGACGCAGCCCGAGGTTCTGATCCAAATCCTGGAGATCCTGAGAACGAGCTGTAGGTTCTGTTTTAACCACGTAATCGATTGATCTATCGATCGAATAAAAATATGTTATAGCGGTATAAAGCCTGCAATGAGCATGAAAACACCTGCGTGTACAAATACACAGAGTACTTTGTACAGTTCGTGTTTTGTTCCAGCTGAATTTTCCGAGGTGGAGTCGGATTTCCACGCCAAGGTTCCGGCCGTGTTCTGCCGGGACGTTTGCAGGTGAGTCCGGTTGGGCCCTGCGTGGAGCGTATCGGCGGTCGGCGCCGGTAACGGGCGTGTCACGCCTGCCTTTGATCTCTGCAGCGGCTTGCTGTGTAAAGTCAGCGCCGGTAACGACGTCGCCTGTCTCACCACCGATCACCTGGCGGCGCTGGCTCGGCTGGAGCCCAGACTGGTTCCGCTGGTCCTGTCCCTCCGCTACTGGGCGAGGGTGAGGCGGAGCCTGAGGCCGAGGACTGGGCGTGTCCCCCGATGTCCCCGTCCACTCATTCCGGCTCTGCTGTGTCTCCAGCTGTGTCACCTGGACTGCCAGGCTGAAGGCGGGGTCCCGTCCTACTCCCTCGCCCTCATGGTCGTCTTCTTCCTGCAGCAGAGGGCGGAGCCCGTCCTCCCGGTCTACCTGGGTCGCTGGGTGGGTTTGTCTGTCCAGCCGGAGACATCCTCCGGACGCTTGTTCTAACGGAGGTGTGACCCGTGTCTCCAGATCGACGGCTTCGACCTGAAGCGCGTGGACGAGTATCACCTGACCGGGACCTCGGGCGCGTTCGTCCGCTGGGAGCGCCGACCGCCGAGCGGCGCCGACGGACGGGAGAACCGGAGCGAGGCCCGAGGAGACGGGCGGGCGAAGCCGGAGCAGACGAAAGCCGACGCCGCCCAGTGTTCAGAAGGCCTGGTGAGTCGCCCCGGGGGGGCCCTCGGACCGGGGGGGGGGGGGCCTCCAGACATTTTAGAATGTCTTCGTTTTTTGTGATGATGTCACTGATTGCATTGCGAATCCTTACTTCCCCCAGTCTCGCCTGACCTTTGACCTTGGGAAAGGCGTGTCTCTCGGCCAGCTGTGGCTGGAGCTGCTTCGCTTTTACACGCTGGAGTTCGCTCTGGAAGAACACATCATCAGCGTCCGCGTCAAGCAGCTCCTGTCCCGAGAGGTCAAGAACTGGCCGCGGCGCCGGCTGGCCATCGAGGGTGAGACCCGTTCCCTCTGAACGCCGGCGCCGCCCCCCCCCCGGTGTGAACGCCGCCCTGCTCTCCTGCTTTCAGACCCCTTTGCCCTGAAGAGGAACGTCGCACGCAGCCTGAACAGCCAGATGGTGTTCGAGTACATCCAGGAGCGCCTCCGCACCGCCTACAAGTACTTCGCGTGCCCCCAGAGGAGAGGCGCCGGGGTCCCGCCCACTGGTAACCACGGCGACCGGAAGGAGGAGTCCGACGTGAGCAACCACGAGACTGGGGGGGGGGAGACTTTAGACGTCGGCCTCACCGAGCTGACCCTCAACAAGCAGACGAAGGCTTCGCCGCCTGCCAACGGCCTGCTGGGAAGCGACGAAGAGGAGGAGGAGGAAGGGAGCTCCGCCTCAGAGAACAGCGCTGCGACGTCAGAGGAGCTGCACTATGTCTTTGATAAGTTGATTTTCACAGGTGGGAAGGTAATGATATGTTTCCATTCAAGTATTGGTTGATTGATTGATTGGTCGTCGGTGGGGGGGGGGGGGGGGCGCCACCCCGACGGCGGCTGCACGCTGAGTCCTCCGTCTGCTTCCAGCCTCCGACCGTCGTCTGCAGCGTCTGCAAGCGGGACGGCCACCTGAAGGACGACTGTCCCGAGGACTTCCAGAAGGTCGAGCTGAAGCCGCTGCCCCCGATGAGCCAGCGCTTCAGGGACATCCTGGACGGACTCTGCCGCTTGTGTTTCTGTGCGTGCCTCGGTCGGGGGGGGGGGGGGGGGGGGGTCGGAGGCCTCCACCGACCGATGAATCGATTGATCTGTTGCAGGCGAGCTGGCGCCGACTCCTGCTGAGCATCAGAAGAGGGAGCAGATCCTCGCCGGTCTGGAGCGGTTCATCAGGAAGGAGTACAACGGTGAGTACTGATCAGGGATCGATCGGTTCCGTCCACAATGGCCGCACCTCCACCTAACGCTGGTCTCGTGTGTCTCGTCTGTCCACAGCTAAAGCTCAGCTCTGTTTGTTTGGATCCTCAAAGAACGGCTTCGGGTTCCGGGACAGTGACTTGGACATCTGCATGACCCTGGAGGGCCACGAGAACGCCGAGGTAGAGCCCGCCGCGGCGCTAGCATGTCCGCCGTTCAGGAGGGTGACACGCTGGAGCTTCGGGGGCCGTCGGTGCTTCTTGAAAAGGCCGCCCAGGTTCTGCTGGTATTACTCTTCCTCAGCACCGACTCGGCAGAAACCTTCACCTTCATCACATCGTGCTGACTCGGCAGGACGCACTCAGAGTCCAAAACGAAGTCCACCGCGGGACACCGGGGTCGGTCCGGACCCAGCCGTGTCCTCGTCCTGAAGCACTGACGTCCCCCAGAGTATCGATTAACGTCCCGCCGGGCCGAGTGCCGGATGTTGAGGAGTGAAAGCTCACCGTTTCGTTTCACGCCGACAGAAGCTGAACTGCAAAGAGATCATCGAAGGCCTCGCTAAAGTTCTGAAGAAGCACGCGGGTAAGGTTTGAAGCCGCCTCGACCTGATTGGCTGTTCATGAGCCTACCTGTGTGAGCGCTGATTCCGATTGGTTGTTCTGAGCCTACCTGCGTGTGAGGGCTGATTCTGATTGGTTGTTCTGAGCGGACTTTATTCTGATTGGCTGTTCATGAGCCTCCCTGATTCTGATTGGTTCTTCTGAGCCTCCCTGATTCTGATTGGTTCTTCTGAGCCTCCCTGATTCTGATTGGTTGTTCATGGCCTCCCTGATTCTGATTGGTTCTTCTGAGCCTCCCTGATTCTGATTGGTTGTTCTGAGCCTACCTGATTCTGATTGGTTCTTCTGAGCCTCCCTGATTCTGATTGGTTCTGGTGCAGGGCTCAGGAACATCCTGCCCATCACGACGGCTAAGGTGCCGATAGTGAAGTTTGAGCACCGCCAGAGCAGCCTGGAGGGAGACGTCAGCCTGTATAACACTCTGGTGAGCACCGTGCCTTAGCGCCTTGCCGTCACCATGGCAACGCCGTTAACATGTTGATCGTGCAGGCCCAACACAACACCAGGATGCTAGCGACCTACGCGGCTCTGGACCCTCGCGTTCAGCTCCTGGGCTACACCATGAAGGTCTTTGCTAAGGTACGAGCCCTTTGTTCTTCCTCTGATCCACGATGATGATGATGACGAGGATGACGAAGGGCCCGTGGTGTCTGCCCACAGCGCTGTGACATCGGCGACGCCTCCAGAGGTAGCCTCTCTTCCTACGCCTACATCCTGATGGTGCTCTACTTCCTGCAGCAGAGAGAGCCGCCGGTCGTCCCCGTCCTGCAGGAGGTATCCGCCTCTGACTCGCGACCTTTGACCCCCCCCCCCAGCGTCGGTCTCGCTGTGGTTGACATCGCGTGTCTCTTTAGATCTTCGACGGGCCCGCCGCCCCCCAGAGGACGGTGGACGGCTGGAACGCGTTCTTCTGCGACGACCCGGAGGAGCTGGTGAGCGGCGCGGCCTCGGCTCTCGCTCCGTGCATCGGCGTGCTCCTCTGCTCGCCGTGGCGTGAACGTGCGTGTGTTTGTTGTGTCTGAGCAGCGACGGCTTCTTTCAGAGCTGCAGCCCAACACAGAGTCCGTGGGCGAGCTGTGGCTGGGGCTGCTGCGCTTCTACACGGAGGAGTTCGACTTCAAAGAGCACGTGATCAGCATCCGCCAGCGGAAGCGCCTCACCACCTTCCAGAAGCAGTGGACCAGCAAGTGCATCGCCATCGAAGGTGCGGCCCCGCCTCGCCTCGCCTCTCACAGGCCGACCTGCTCTGCTCACTCACCTGTCCTCCTCCTCAGATCCGTTTGATCTGAATCACAACCTCGGTGCCGGCGTCAGTCGGAAAAGTAAGTCCAGCGACGCCTCGGGGGGGCGATCCGGCGTGCCTCCGAAATCAACGCTCGCTCCGTCTGTTCCTCCTCCAGTGACAAACTTCATCATGAAGGCGTTCATAAACGGCAGGACGTTGTTTGGGACCCCCTTCTACCCGTTCCCTGGCACTGAAGTGGTACGTGGGACCGGACCGGACCTGGGTGGGGCGGTCCACAACGTGGATGCTAACCCTTTGATCTGCTGCAGGACTACTTCTTTGACTCCAAGGTGCTGACGGATGGAGAGTTGGCCCCCAATGACAGGTGCTGCCGGATCTGTGGGAAGATCGGACATTACATGAAGGACTGCCCGAAGAGACGCAGGTTGGACTATTCCAAGATGGCTTCTCCTGTCAGATGTTATTCCAGAGTTTGGAAGCATTCCTGAGGTTGAATCTGAAACACCCTAAAAGGCCGTCGATGTGTTAAACCCACCAGTAGGGGTCATACCTGCCTGACTGGTTCCCCACCAGTAGGGGTCATCAGCAACAAATCTGACCAGCAGCCAATCAAAATCTCAGTGTCGTGTTTACTGTTTGTTTACTATCGTTTACTGTTTGTTTACCGTTTGTTTACTATTGTTTACTGTTTGTTTACTGTTTGTTTACTATCGTTTACTGTTTGTTTACTATTGTTTACTGTTTGTTTACTATCGTTTACTGTTTGTTTACTATTGTTTACCATTGTTTACCGTTTGTTTACTATTGTCGTCTTTCTTTCAGAGTTAAGAAGAGGGAAAACGACAAAGAGGAGGATGTAAAAGACGAGACGGAGCGGGAGCGGGAGCCGAAGGACAGGCGCTGTTCCAGTGTGGCGACGCGGGTCACGTCAGGAGGGACTGTCCGGAATACCGCCACCTGAAACAGAGAGTCGGCGGCGCTCCAGGTAGAGACGAGCCGGTACCGTTGAGGCCGGGCTGAGCACACCGGTGTGTTTATCCAGGGTTCTTCCTCTTCCTCTTCCTCAGCATCTCACATGGGACAAACCATCACAAGCTCCCAGTCCATTCCCATCCCTCAGTCGGCTACCGACGGTCCGGGTCGGACCAGACACCCCTCTGAATGCGTGAGTAGAAGGAATAGTAGCTCCTCCTCTTTTACCGGTAGCTCCTCTTGTTTTACCGGTAGCTCCTCCTGTTTTACCGGTAGCTCCTCCTGTTTTACCGGTAGCTCCTCTTGTGTTCCCGGTAGCTCCTCCTGTGTTCCCTGTAGCTCCTCCTGTTTTACCGGTAGCTCCTCCTGTGTTCCCGGTAGCTCTTCCTGTTTTACCGGTAGCTCCTCCTCTTTTTTACCGGTAGCTCCTCCTCTTTTACCGGTAGCTCCTCTTGTGTTACCGGTAGCTCCTCCTGTTTTACCGGTAGCTCCTCCTCTTTTACCGGTAGCTCCTCTTGTGTTACCGGTAGCTCCTCCTGTTTTACCGGTAGCTCCTCCTGTTTTACCGGTAGCTCCTCCTGTTTTACCGGTAGCTCCTCCTGTTTTACCGGTAGCTCCTCCTGTTTTACCGGTAGCTCCTCTTGTGTTACCGGTAGCTCCTCCTGTTTTACCGGTAGCTCCTCCTGTTTTACCGGTAGCTCCTCCTGTTTTACCGGTAGCTCCTCTTGTGTTAATCTTTGAACGTATTTTTTTCTTTACAGTCGGACAGTCATCAAACTCCGCCTTACTCACCACAATCTCCAGCGGTCTCCCAGACCTCCGGCTCCCCCCAGCCCTGTCCCGTGAAGACCGGTCCTGCTGGTCCTGCTGGTCCTGCTGGTCCCCTGAATCAACCTGCTCATCCACAGCTTCCCCGGGCTCTCTTCAGATTCCCCTCCCCCCATCCTGGCCCGTACCACGCTGGAGCACTCGCTCCACTGGGACTTCTGCCACCCCCCCAACATCAGTCACATCAAACGCGTCACCCGGTCCAGATCCCTTCCACGGCCTGGCCAATCCACGGACCAGTCCTTACATCGTCCTCCTCCACAGCCCCCTCCCCACCCGGCCTCAAATTCAGTCTTCTCTCTGGGAGTCCCAGTGGCTCGGGGGGCAACGGCGGCCCCCTGAGCCTGAACGACCCCAGTATCATCTTTGCCCAGCCAGCAGGGGGGCAGCTGGGCCTCAGTGGGGCAGGACGGGAGGGACACTGGCTCAACCACCTGGGACAACCGGGATCACTCCTGGGGAGCGGCACTGTGGTCAAGCCAGGTAGCGAAATAATAACGAATGCAGCTAGAGAATGCTAATGCTAACGCTAGCGATAAGGCTGTCAAAAGGTGGAGAATGCTAATGCTAATGCTAGCAATAAGGCTGTCAAAAGGTGGCGAATGCTAATGCTAACACTAGCGATAAGGCTGTCAAAAGGTGGAGAATGCTAATGCTAACGCTAGCGATAAGGCTGTCAAAAGGTGGAGAATGCTAATGCTAGCAATAAGGCTGTCAAAAGGTAGCGAATGCTAATGCTAACACTAGCGATAAGGCTGTCAAAAGGTGGAGAATGCTAATGCTAACGCTAGCGATAAGGCTGTCAAAAGGTGGAGAATGCTAATGCTAACGCTAGCGATAAGGCTGGCCCAGTTGACTCCCTGCAGGGGCTGACTGGGAGGCTTCTGTTGAACCTCTGGGTACTGATCCGTTGTGTGTCTCCAGACTCGCCCCAGTTCGTCGCTCTGAGCCAGAACTCTCGGCTGTGGGAGCACAGCAAAGCGTCCCAGTATGCCCTGTCTCCGTCCTGGTCCTACCGGATGCCCCAGAACTTCATCCCACCGGGGAAACCCTTCATCGGCCAAGGTCAGCCATCAGTTTGACCCCTGCGGAACCAGAACCCCGTTCTGGTTCTGACATTTCGTTTCTGTCAGCAGGTTCTGTGGTTCATCCCGGTCCGAACTTCCCACTGGTTCCGCATCAAGTCCGACATCAAGTCAATCTGAATTTCATCCAGAAGAAGTGAGATCAGCGTTCTGGTCGGTCCAGATCTCTGGCGGCGTCTGAACTTTTAAAATGTTTGTACAGTTTTTAATTTGGGCTCTTTATTGATTTGTGATACAAATGTCTGATATTTTATTGCCCCTGTTTTTGAGGGGGTCCAAAAAGTGACTTTATTTTCTGTGTAAAGGAGGAAATGTACACTTTTATTTTTCTCAGCTGTATTCATACGTCGCTCTCCAGGACGAAGGCTTTTATTAGATGTTTGTTTAATCTGTCGCCATGGTGATGATGTAGTGCCAAACTCAGCTATAGCAAGAAAAAAGGGACAGAAAATAAAAAAAAGCAAACAAACGACCGCCCTCAAATTTAATCCTTTGTCCGAGTCTAATTACCAACAGACTACAAACGCGTCGCCGACAGCCAATGAAAACAGGAGGCTGAGACACAGGAAGTAAACAGCAAGACAGGTAGGCGTACAGAACCAGGCCGTAGCGGGTCCAGATTCTGGCTCCACATGAGGGTGGAACGTCATGGGTTGTTCGTATTTGGGTATTATTAGGACCCTACAAAACCACACCTGTACCCGGATCCACCTGGGATTAGTCTCCGGACCGGGCCTCAGACGGATCCCCGGCCCGGCCTTTCACTTCTCCCAGGAACGCTGCTATCTTCGGACACATCTGGTTCCGGTTTCTGTCCTTGATCCTTTCCAGGGTTCTGACGCTGTCGTCCCTGTAGATGGAGCGGCGAGGAATCTCTGCTGCCCTCATGTGGTATTCTATGGAAGCGTAGCTGTCCTTCCGGATGAAGTGCACGTACTTGGCGTAGTAGTTGTAGAGCATCTGCGTCCCGTCCGGATCCAGACCGCTCTCCATCAGACCCGCGTATATCCGGTCGGCTTCCGCCGGCCGGTCGGACTCCCCGTATATGTTTGCTAGATCTATTTTGATCTTCAGCGCAGACTGCGGGTAAAGACCCTCCAGGTCCCGGTGCAGCCCGACGGCTCTGATGATCATGCTGCGCTCCAGGGGATTGTCCCGATCCAGAAAGATCTTCATCTTGTAGCAGGTCGCAGCGCAGCGCTTCAGGTAACGCTCTCCCGGGTGCCTTTCCAGAAGCTCCTCGGCTAAATCGATGGCCTCGTCCAGAGACAGGTGCGCCCTGTAGAGCCGCAGTAACGGCTTGATGCCGCTGTAGCTGCTCGGGGGCGTTCTCAGGACCCTGGTGGCCAGCTTGCGCGCTGCGTCCTGCGAGCGTTCTCCTCTTTTGGCGCAGGCCTCCAGGAAGACGGCGGCGAGGTACAGGTTGTCTGGATCCCGTTCTTTGGCCAGACGCATTTTCTCCCAGAGCTCGGCCCCCAGCTCGCCGCCGCCGGACGGAACCACGCTGAGTAACGCTAAGACCAGGCTGCTGTTCCACTCCGCCCGCCCCGGCTGCATCCCGGTGGCTCTCCGGAAGCAGTCCGCAGCCTGCAGCTTCTGCTCTCGGCCGAACTTCATCAGGGTCCAGGCTTTTTCGGCGTAGACCTCTGGATGGAGCTCGTCCTCACACGGAGACGGGTACTCATCCAGCAGGGCGTCGGCCTTTGACAGGTAAGCCCGACTCGCTGCCCCTTCTCCCAGGTGGTGGTGCAGCCAAGCCAGGTTGCCGTAGTTCACCACCAACCAGGGACCTTCTTCCGATACGGTGTTCCTCATCTGGCGAAAGGCCTCTGCTGCCCTGCAGAAGAGAAGCCGGGCTTTATCGGTGAAGCCCAGCCGGTGTTGGACGAAGCCCTGCAGGTTGTAGATGTGACCCAGCCAGCTGTAGCCGCCCTCTGGGCCGATGTCTTCCAGCTTGTCCCCGAGACTGAGCAGTTTGGACCTGCCGGAGACCAGATCCCAGGTGAAGTGGCACTGCAGCGCCTCCAGTCTGTCCTCCATTGTTGTGTGAGCAGCACTGATGGAGAATAAAAAGTACAATCATGTGAGTATAAGCTCATGTTCTAGGCCAGGTACCGCGGGAGGTACCCCAAGAGATAACCACGGTACTGGTTCTGAAACTACACCCGGTACTGAAACTGTACTGTACCAGTGCAGTGTACTGTACTGTACTAGTGCAGTGTACTGTACTGTACTTGTACTGCCGTGTCAGTAAGAGGACGTGATGAAACAGAATCGTGCTAACATGCTAACACTCACCTCGTCATAGAGCTTCCCGCCGTCTTCCTTTCTGAAGCTCGTTTCACGGCAGCAGTAAACCTACTCATGTTTAACGGACCTTTGGACTCTGGACTTCCTGCCACCTGTCTGTCCTCGACCAGTGAGCCATGACACAGATCGAGTCTCGATTGGGAACAGGGATTGGATCTCTATTAAACATGCTTTAGTTCTTCTGTTCTAAGACACAAAGAAGTGATGAGTGGACATAAACCAACAAAGTATGTGACGTCATTGTGATGATCTCATTCCAATGGCGTCACATGACAGACAATTATTTAACAACAGACCTCCACAGTTGGTGAACTCTTCTGTGGCAGCCACCACTTTGTCATTGTGGCTCATGGAGAATGTTATAAAGTGTTGATTTTATGATAGCTTTGTTATTTTTACTCTTCTATCTATCTCTGGATGTATGAGTGAATGTTTGCTGCCAGGGACTGAATGCTATTGTAATTTCGTTGTACAACGTATAATGACAATAAAATGGTTATATTCTTTCTATTCTATAAAATAAATGTTATTACTAAATTAAAATGTGACGTTGACTGTAGTTTAGTAATAACATCTTTATTTTATTGATTTGTTAATTGTCGTCCTGCTGGCGTCAGCAGAGCGCGGAACAGCACGGAAGACCACCGAAGAAGAAGCTGCTTGGTGACGTAGTTAGTGTGCGACAGAAACAAGAAGCTGCTTGGTGACGTAGTTAGTGTGCGACAGAAACAAGAAGAAGCTGCTTGGTGACGTAGTTAGTGTGCGACAGAAACAAGAGGACGCTGCTTGGTGACGTAGTTAGTGTGCGACAGAAACAAGAAGACGCTGCTTGGTGACGTAGTTAGTGTGCGACAGAAACAGCGCTGTGTTTTTCTTCCTGCGGGATTAAACCATTCACGTTAATCTCGACACCAGGTACTCGCGTTTCTCAGAAGTAATCCGTTACTTCTTCACCGGGTCTCCTCGATGATGTGACGGACCGCGGTTCTGGTTCTGGTGGAGGACAGACGGAGGGATGGAGACCTGGACCCCCAACCCCCGGGCCAAGCCGTTCGTCCCCCGCCAGCAGAGGAGCTGCTACCTCACCTGGAAGTACCGACTGAGCAACAGGCGGGCCGTCCGCCGCTGCTGTCAGGTGAGCAGAACCTCCCGGTACCGTCTCTTCTTCAGTTCTGGTTCTGAGAGGAAATGTCTTCAAGTCCGAGTCCAGTTGGGTTCCGTCAACACTGAGACCTACCAGAACCCGGCTGGCTCGGGTCTTCATGTATGGTTGAACCACTGGTCCGCTTACATTCCCTGTTTCCTAGCCGGGCCTCCCTTTGGGTTCTGTTTCCTAACCGGGCCTCCCTTTGGGTTCTGTTTCCTAACCGGGCCTCCCTTTGGGTTCTGTTTCCTAACCGGGCCTCCCTTTGGGTTCTGTTTCCTAACCGGGCCTCCCTTTGGGTTCTGTTTCCTAGCTGGGCCTCCCTTTGGGTTCTGTTTCCTAGCTGGGCCTCCCTTTGGGTTCTGTTTCCTAACCGGGCCTCCCTTTGGGTTCTGTTTCCTAACCGGGCCTCCCTTTGGGTTCTGTTTCCTAGCTGGGCCTCCCTTTGGGTTCTGTTCCCTAACCGGGCCTCCCTTTGGGTTCTGTTTCCTAACCGGGCCTGCCGTTGGGTTCTGTTCCCTAGCCGGGCCTGCCGTTGGGTTCTGTTCCCTAACCGGGCCTGCCGTTGGGTTCTGTTTCCTAACCGGGCCTGCCTTTGGGTTCTGTTTCCTAACCGGGCCTGCCGTTGGGTTCTGTTCCCTAGCCGGGCCTGCCGTTGGGTTCTGTTCCCTGACCGGGCCTGCCGTTGGGTTCTCCCCCTGCAGGCTGGAGCGGTTCTGTTCCTGCTCGTAACCGTCATCGTTAACGTCAAACTCATCTTGGACACCAGGCGAGCGGCTGACGAAGACGCAGCAGCTCAACAATACGGTGAGGAAGACGTGTGTCCGTCCCGGGTGTGACGGGCCGTCCCTCCGGGACGTCCGTCCCAGGTGTAACGACGGTCCGTCCCTCAGGGACGTCCGTCCCGGGTGCAACGGTCCGTCCCTCCGGGCTGACCTGTCCTCTGTCTCCTGTAGAGAACGCTGTCCCCAACGTGGAGACCCCCCGACGGGCGGCCATTGGACACAAGGTCCTGGACATCGAGGTGTACTCGAGCCGCTCTAAAGTCTACGTGGCGGTGGACGGCACCACTGTGAGTCGCTGCCCAGTGTTTGGTTCTGGGCCCGACCCGAACCCCTAAACCTGACCCTGAACCCGAACCCTGACCCCTGAATGTTCCTTTTGACTCAGGTGTTGGAGGACGACCTGCCGGAGCAGGGCCGGGGCGTCCACGTCATCGTCCTCAACCAGGCCACTGTAAGCATTTCCTGTCTGTCTCGTGGGGGGGGGGGGGGGAGGAAGACGAGCGAGCTCACCTTCCTCCAGTTTGTGTGTGAGCTCCTCAGAGCTTCAATTGTAGGAGGTTGTTGGTTCTTTTTTCTGCTTTTAATCCACCGTGTTTGTGTGTGCGTGCGTGTGCGCGTGTGCGTGTGCGTGTGTGCGTGTGTGTGCGTGTGTGCGTGTGTGCGTGTGCGTGTGCGTGTGTGTGCGTGTGTGTGTGCGTGTGTGCGTGTGCGTGTGCGTGTGTGTGCGTGCGTGTGCGTGTGTGCGTGTGCGTGTGTGCGTGTCAGGGTCATGTGATGGCTAAGAGGATATTTGACACGTACTCTCCTCATGAGGATGAAGCCATGATCCTCTTCGTCAACATGGTGTCCCGTGGGCGAGTGCTGATCTTCACCATCAAGGTGGGTCGCTGCTGGCGTTCGGGTTCTACGCATGTTCTACCCGTGTTTAGATCTATTCAGCACGTTCAGGTTCTACGCATGTTCTACCCGTGTTTAGATCTATTCAGTACGTTCAGGTTCTACGCATGTTCTACCCGTGTTTAGATCTATTCAGCGCGTGTTCAGGTTCTAAGCATGTTCTACCCGTGTTTAGATCTAGTCAGCGCGTGTTCAGGTTCTAAGCATGTTCTACCCGTGTTTAGATCTATTCAGCGCGTGTTCAGGTTCTACGCATGTTCTACCCGTGTTTAGATCTATTCAGTACGTTCAGGTTCTACGCATGTTCTACACGTGTTTAGATCTATTCAGTACGTTCAGGTTCTACGCATGTTCTACCCGTGTTTAGATCTATTCAGCGCGTGTTCAGGTTCTAAGCATGTTCTACCCGTGTTTAGATCTAGTCAGCGCGTTCAGGTTCTACGCATGTTCTACCCGTGTTTAGATCTATTCCGTTCGTGTTCAGGTTCTACGCATGTTCTACCCGTGTTTAGATCTATTCAGCACGTTCAGGTTCTACGCATGTTCTACCCGTGTTTAGATCTATTCAGTACGTTCAGGTTCTACGCATGTTCTACCCGTGTTTAGATCTATTCAGCGCGTGTTCAGGTTCTAAGCATGTTCTACCCGTGTTTAGATCTAGTCAGCGCGTGTTCAGGTTCTAAGCATGTTCTACCCGTGTTTAGATCTATTCAGCGCGTGTTCAGGTTCTACGCATGTTCTACCCGTGTTTAGATCTATTCAGTACGTTCAGGTTCTACGCATGTTCTACACGTGTTTAGATCTATTCAGTACGTTCAGGTTCTACGCATGTTCTACCCGTGTTTAGATCTATTCAGCGCGTGTTCAGGTTCTAAGCATGTTCTACCCGTGTTTAGATCTAGTCAGCGCGTTCAGGTTCTACGCATGTTCTACCCGTGTTTAGATCTATTCCGTTCGTGTTCAGGTTCTACGCATGTTCTACCCGTGTTTAGATCTATTCCGTTCGTGTTCAGGTTCTACGCATGTTCTACCCGTGTTTAGATCTATTCAGCACGTTCAGGTTCTACGCATGTTCTACCCGTGTTTAGATCTAGTCAGCGCGTGTCCGTGTTGCGTTCAGGTTCTGGTCCCGTGATATGTTCCTCCTTTAGGATGAGGGGACGTTCCACCTGAAGGACGCCGCTAAGAACCTGCTGAAGGGTCTGGGCAGTCAGGTGTCCTCCAGCCTCACCTGGAGGGACATGTGGACGCTGGTGGTAAAGAAGGGAGGTAAGGAACCGCATCTTTAACCTCCCCGTCCGTCAGGGGGTTCCTCTTGGCCACGCCCCGCCAGGTGATGCTTATTGGTTCCCGCCTCCAGGTCAGGTGTACGGAGAGAAGAGTTCTAAGTCTCCAGCACTGTCTACCTGGGGAGACCCGGTACTGCTGAAGACTGAGGTCCAGCTCACCGCCTCTGAAGGTAACACCTGGTTCTGATGGACACGGGGCCGGCGCCGGGCGGAGTTCTGGATGCGTTGGTGTGTCTGCAGAGGCGGAGTGTCGCTGGGCCGACGGCGAGCTCAACAGGAGGAGGAGGAGCTTCTGCAGCAAGGTGGAAGGATACGGGAGCATCTGCAGCTGCAAAGACCCGGCACCGATCGAGTTCAACGCCGAGCCCGTAAGAACCCGGAGGCGCCGTCAAACCCCCGAGTGGACCCGCGGGCCTTCTGACCCGCCGTGTCCCGCCGTGTCCCGCTGTGTCCTCCAGCTGCAGCTGCCCGTCAACAAGGTCTTCAATGTCCCCGTGGCCGTCATAGCCGGGAACCGGCCCAACTACCTCTACAGGTAACATCTCAGGCGGGTCGGGGGGTCGGTCAACGTGGTCCCGTCGCTTTACCTGGCACAGCAGGTAGCGCGGTGACCAGCTGAAAGAGGGGCGGAGACGCACGCCGGCCCTCCTCCTGGAGAGCTGGTTGGGTAAGGGGGTCGGGGTTATAGGTAAGGGGTTCAGGTTGGGTTTCAGGTTGGACCTTGTCTGAAGACGAATTGTTTGGTCTCCTTCCGGGATGCTGAGGTCGGGGGTTGGGGTTAGGGGTCGGGGGTTCCGGGTCGGGGGGGTCGGGGTTGGGGTTGGACCTATCCGTCTGAAGACCTTTGGTCTCCTTCCAGGATGCTGAGGTTGGGGTTGGGGTTGGGGTACCGGGTCGGGGGGGGTCGTGGTTCCGGGTCGGGGGTTGGGGTCGGGGTTGGGGTCGGACCTGTCCGTCTGAAGACCTTTGGTCTCCTTCCAGGATGCTGAGGTTGGGGTTGGGGTTGGGGTACCGGGTCGGGGGGGGTCGTGGTTCCGGGTCGGGGTTAGGGGTCGGGGTTGGGGTCGGACCTATCCGTCTGAAGACCTTTGGTCTCCTTCCAGGATGCTGAGGTCGCTGCTCTCCGCCTACGGCGTCAACCCTCAGATGATCACCGTCTTCATCGATGGATACTACGAGGTACTTTAGTCTCTGTGATGAAGAACGTCATCATCATCATCAGCGGTGATCGGCGTCCGTACCTGAGCCACGCCCGGTCCGTCCTAGCGGGTTCTGTCTGTCTTTGGTCCAGGAGCCCATGGACGTGGTGGAGCTGTTCGGGCTGAGGGGACTCCAACACACCCCCATCAGCATCAAGAACGCCCGCGTGTCTCAGGTAGACCGTGAGCCGGGCGGGCCGCCGGGGCCCGGTTCTGCAGTTTGACCCGGTCCGATCTGTTTCAGCACTACAAGGCCAGCCTCACCGCCACCTTCAACCTGCACCCGGTGAGTACCCGCGGTTCTGTCCGTCCCGGATCCCTGTGTGGACGTCTGACGGGGGTTCTGGTCTGGGTCTTCATCAGGACGCAGACTACGCCATCGTTCTGGAGGAAGACCTGGACGTGGCCATCGACTTCTTCAGGTAGACACCGGACCTTCAGCTCTGGGCCCAGACCGGTCCAGAACACCGGACCTTCAGCTCTGGGCCCGGACCGGTCCAGTCAGGGCTCGGATGTCGTCTGGGTCCAGGTTCTCCAGTAATGTGGGGCATTTACAGATCCAGTCTTCCACATCCTGACCTGGTTCTGGTGGGGATGGTTCTTGTGGACCTGGTTCTGGTGGACCTGGTTCTGGTGGGGCTGGTTCTGATGGAGCTGGTTCTGGTGGAGCTGGTTCTGATGGAGCTGGCTCTGGTGGGGATGGTTCTGGTGGACCTGGTTCTGGTGGGGATGGTTCTGGTGGGGATGGTTCTGGTGGACCTGGTTCTGGTGGACCTGGTTCTGATGGCGCTGTTGTTCTTTAGTTTCCTGAGTCAGACGATCCACCTGTTGGATGAAGACGAGAGTCTGTACTGCATCTCAGCCTGGAACGACTTGGTGAGTAACGAAGACTCCTCCTCCTCGTCATCCACCTCCACCTGTCCTCCGCCTGTCCTCTGCCTGTCCTCCGCCTGTCCTCCGCCTGTCCTCCGCCTGTCCTCTGCCTGTCCTCCGCCTGTCCTCCGCCTGTCCTCCGCCTGTCCTCCGCCTGTCCTCCGCCTGTCCTCCGCCTGTCCTCTGCCTGTCCTCTGCCTGTCCTCCACCTGTCCTCTGCCTGTCCTCTGCCTGTCCTCCACCTGTCCTCTGCCTGTCCTCCGCCTGTCCTCCACCTGTCCTCTGCCTGTCCTCTGCCTGTCCTCCGCCTGTCCTCCGCCTGTCCTCCGCCTGTCCTCCGCCTGTCTCTCCGTACTTGCCGCTGCTATCGGACCTGACCAGCAGGAGGGGCTGTGATCCAGTCCGGTCCCGGTGGGATCCGAACCCTTGTCCTGCTTGTTGTCCTCCAGGGCTACGAGCACACGGCCGAGGACCCGGCGCTGCTCTACCGGGTGGAGAGCATGCCGGGCCTGGGCTGGGTCCTGAAGAAGAAGCTCTACAAGGACGAGCTGGAGCCCAAGTGGCCGACGCCGGAGAAGGTAGGACGGGGGGACGGGGGGGGCGCCGAGCGGGACCGACCCGGTCTGTCCTGTGTTGCAGCTGTGGGACTGGGACATGTGGATGCGGATGCCGGAGCAGAGGCGGGGCCGCGAGTGCGTCGTCCCCGACGTGTCCCGGTCGTACCACTTCGGCATCATCGGCCTCAACATGAACGGATACTTCCATGTGAGACCTGAACCCGTGACCTGGGTCGGGACCCGGAACCTGTCCCCAGAACCAGCGGGTTCTGACGGGTTCCGTTGTGTCCCGTCTCGTAGGAGGTGTACTTCAAGAAGCACAAGTTGAACACCGTGCACAGCGTGCAGCTGAAGGGCGTCGACAGGTGAGTCGGCCGAGGTCACGCCGCCTGCTCTTCCGTTGGTTCTGACCCGGCTGGGGGGTCGGAACCAACACGAACGCGTCGTGTCCCTCGTTCAGCTTGAAGAAGGACTCGTACGAAGAGGAGATCCAGAAGCTGCTGAAGTGAGTCGGACCCGACTGCGACCAGCGAGGACAGCCGTCCTGTGGGAGTGACGCGTGCGTGTGCGTGTGTGCGTGTGTGTGTGTGTGTGTGTGTGTGTGTGTGTGTGTGCGCGTGCGTGCCTCAGGGGGGCGGACCTACTGGACCACACTAAGGACCCGTGTGAGGACTCGTTTGTGCCGGACACCGAGGGGAGGACATACATCATGTTCATCCAGATGGAGACGGAGACGGACACGTCCACCTGGACGGAGCTCGCCAAGGTGAGTGAGACCTGGGATGAGGCCCGCGTCGCCATGGAGACCGGGTTGTGTCTTTAAACCGGTCGTCTCCCCAGTGTCTTCACATCTGGGACCTGGATGTCCGAGGGAACCACAGAGGACTGTGGAGACTCTTCAGGAAGCGGAACCATGTCCTGGTGGTGGCCACGCCCATCTCACCTTACAGGTGAGTTCAGACATCTAAGCTGTTTCCTGATTAACATGAAGAAGAAGAAGCGTATTGATCCAATCAGAGCAAACCTGATCGGTCTGATCAGAAGCAGATCAATAATTACAGCCTGAGAAGCAGCGGCGTGCCGTGACCTTTCCTGTCTCTGTGTCCTCCTTTCTGTGTCCTCCTGTCTCCGTCTCCTCCTGTCTCTCTGTCCTCCTGTCTCTGTCTCCTCCTGCCTCTGTGTCCTCCTTTCTGTGTCCTCCTTTCTGTCTCCTCCTTTCTGCCTCCTCCTGCCTCCGTCTCCTCCTGTCTCTGTGTCCTCCTGCCTCTGTGTCCTTCTTTCTGTGTCCTCCTGCCTCTGTGTCCTCCTGTCTCCGTCTCCTCCTGTCTCTGTCTCCTCCTGCCTCTGTGTCCTCCTTTCTGTGTCCTCCTGCCTCCGTCTCCTCCTGTCTCCGTCTCCTCCTGTCTCTGTGTCCTCCTGCCTCCGTCTCCTCCTTTCTGTATCCTCCTGTCGCCGTGTCCTCCTTTCTGTGTCCTCCTGTCTCTGTCTCCTCCTGCCTCTGTGTCCTCCTTTCTGTCTCCTCCTTTCTGTCTCCTCCTTTCTGTGTCCTCCTGTCTCTGTGTCCTCCTGTCTGTCTCCAGTGGGAGGAAACCAGCCGGTGTCTCTCCCATTCATTTGGAGCCTCCCCCCAAAGAGGAGGGGCCAGCAGTGGAGCAGATGTGATGTCACAGACGCACCTGGACCAGGCCTACCTGTTCTCCGGTCGAGCCCGGCACCCCCAGCTGACTGTTCCAGAGGGATTCTGGGAGTTGAAGTCTTCTGACCAGCGTCTTTTTGATGAGCGTCCACCTGTTCCCCCTGAATAGGTCTGTGTTGCTATGACGACCAGATCACCTTCTGACTGACAGCAGCTGGGGTCTTCTGTTTCCATGACGACCAGAATGGCACCGAGGACACAAACGAGCTGACGCTGTGGTTTATTTGTTTGGCCTCGTTTTAATGATTTGTCTCTGATCAGGACGATCAGGACATTCCCCAGAACGATTGACTGATTGATCTGCGGGTTCTGGCTGGTATTGATCGGACCGGACTGCGTTCGACGCTACTTGCGTGTACACTGTGTGTAGCAACGGGCTCACGGTGGTGCTGGTTCTGGTCCAGAGCCGTCCCTGGACCCGGAGCCTCGTAGTCCGCTAGGTGAAGCTGCCCAGGCCCGGCAGCGAAGCCCCGCCCACCTGGGAAGGTAAGCATCCACCGACTGTCTCAAGAGCAGAACGTGGTCACATGACCTGAACCGCTCCTGAGTGTGGTCCTCTGTATTTATTGATCGGGTGTGAATCGATCGGTGAGACGACTGAATGAATTAGAGTCCGTGTGCTCGTCGAACCGGATCAGAACCGGATCAGAACCAGGATCCTGGTGTGTGTGCAGTGAATAAAGGCGTGTTCATTCTGACACCTCAACTGTCGGCCTCGACTCCTGCCGCCACCGCCCGTGGGTGGTTGCCGTGGTTACCGTGGCGCCGCCGAGAGGAAGTGATGTAAATGTGTGTGACCTTGGCTGCTGCGTATGTATAAATAGAAACACGAGCGCTGGGCGTTAGAAATGTGCTTTAATCCGAGCCCCGCCCCCTTTGACCACTAGCTAATCCCAGCTGGTCCCGAAGGCGTCTCAGCTGACGCTCTTGTCCAGGTGACAGTACAGGTACATGGACGCCGTCATGGCGCCGATCTGTGGACGAGAAGCGAGGACGGATCTGGGCTCGATTACTTCCTCCTGTCCCAGAGCTCAAACGACGAAGGACGCCGTCTTCCATTACCTCCAGCACGCCGATCCCCGCTGCGACCCCGCCCACGACGTCGGCGTGCGTCTTCAGCTCCTTCAGGACGTCCTCAAAGCAGCCCTGAAGAGGACACGTCCTGTTCAGAGACCGTCTGTCCCCGGCCTCCATCGGTCATTTAGAACTGGAGAGGACGAGGACGAGGGCTGGACCGTCTTCCACTGAACCCGGACGGAGGGGCGCTACCTGGGCGGAGGGGCGTTACCCCGGACGGAGGGGCGTTACCCGGAACGGAGGGGCGTTACCCCGGGCGGAGGGGCGTTACCCCGGACGGAGGGGCGTTACCCCGGACGGAGGGGCGTTACCCCGGACGGAGGGGCGTTACCCGGAACGGAGGGGCGTTACCCGGGCGGAGGGGCGTTGCCCGGACGGAGGGGCGTTACCTGGACGGAGGAGCGCTCCGCCTCCTCGGCGCTGCAGGAGGCGCTGCTGTTCCAGCAGCAGGGGGGGGGCAGACCTCCCCCGTTCTCCTCCTGAAACTTGGAACCCAGGAAGTCGGTGTAGTTGGTGAATCCACAGCACTGCAGCTGGAAGGGAGGAAGACGGCGTCACCACCTTCATCCTCGTCATCATCAGCTCGGTCTGGACTCAACCCGACGGATCGGGCTGTGGTACCGAACCCGATCACGAGACCCCCTACCTCCGTCATGGTGGCGTTCCAGAGCCGAGTGACCGCGGGGTCGCCGCCGTACGCCTCCCGTAACGCCGGGGTCGCCCACGCTCGGAGGATCGCCTCTGCCTGAGGAAAGGAAGAAGGTGGGAGGCGCCGTGAACGCGAGGAGGTGAAAGGTGAAGAGGGAGACTTACGAAGGAGGAGTAGGCGAGAGCCACGACTCCAGCGGCCACTTCGGTGATGAAGATGATGAGGATGATGGAGAAGAACTGCAGGGAGTTACAGACGGAGGTTTGTTCTGGCCAATGGGGCGACGGCTGCGCCTCCCCTGGGCGTGGCTCCGCCTACCGTCAGCAGAAGACATTTGCTGTCCCTGCCGGCGCCGCAGCAGCCCAGGAGCCCCAGCAGCAGCAGCGCCGCCCCGATGGCGAGGCAGAGGACGACCACGTTGATGAACTGCTCGCCGCGCGTGGAGAACGGGCCGAGCAGCCGCAGGAAGGAGCTTCCATCGACGCTCGCCCAGACGCCCAGGGCGAGGAGCGCCGAGCCGGCCAGCTGCAGGGGGCGAGATAGCGAGTTACTCAACAGGGGGGGGGCGGGTCTGGACCAGGACCGGATCCGCCTCACTGTGGTGAAGTGGAAAGAGTCCTGTGGTCCGAGCCCGCAGAATTTAAATACCTCATGGAAATCACGGGGGGGGGGGGGGGGATAATCTGACTCCATTAGCGCTGAAGCTCGCGTTCAGGTTCTGGACCAGCCCGTCCTGCAGGAAGGGAACCCAAACCCACATTCCTCCAGATCCAGAAGGTCCAGTTTGGTTTCACGACTCCACAGAACATGCGGTTCTAAGCCAGAAGATTCTGATCCAGAAGGTTCTGAGCCAGAAGGTTCTGATCCAGGAGGTTCTGAGCCAGAAGGTTCTGTTAGATATTTGAGTTATGCATGCACGCTCACAATACACAGGTTGCACAAACACTCTTAGTTTCTTTATCTCTACATACTTTGTGGTAATAATCACACACATAGATTAATCACATATAAAGCACACATTGTAACTGATACACGATGGGAATAAGTTAGGGCCCTAATGGCCCATCCCAGGAGGAGGGTGTAAAGCACCCCCTGGGAGGAGGGTGTTTTCATGCCCACTATAAAGATCACTGCCGTAGAACATTCGGGACTCTTCTACAGAGTCCCGCTTCCGCGTCTGTAGGAGAGTCCAGCGCTGTATTTCCTTACCAGCTTTGTACTTACTGAATACCTTCAGTAAACTTGATTTGTTTTATAATCCTGACTCATTATTGAATAAACACCTCCAACACGAGATATAATAAAAGAACCGGGGAAAAAGGAGAAACCTAACAGCTGGTGCCGTGACCCGGATCTCAATGGAGGTGGCAGCTCCTGTGCTGGGCCGGGCAACATCTGTAATGCGCATCTAAAAGGTAAGCAGAAAACCTTTTGACTAAAGATTTCTGCCAGATGTTTGCCTGGTTCAGCATGTGGGTCTGTATAAAGAGTGAAACTGTTTAAGAATGGTACCAGAGCTATAGGCATGTAAGACATGTATTGTTGTTGCAAAAGCTGGAAAGGAACGGGGAATTAGATAACGCTGACCGGAGTGTTTGAGACAGCATCAATCCACACTGGTGATCTGTGTGCTATGAGCATTGATTCGTACTGGGTCAGTGTGCTATGTGATCTGTGTGCTATGAGCATTGATTAGTCCCGGTGATCTGTGTGCTATGAGCATTGATTCGTACTGGGTCAGTGTGCTATGTGATCTGTGTGCTATGAGCATTGATTAGTCCCGGTGATCCGTGCTATGAGCATTGATTCGTCCCGGATCTGACTCGTCCCGGTGATCTGCGTGCCTGGTGCATTGATCCGTCAAGGGGCATTGATCCATTAAGGGGCCTGTGATCTGTGTGCTGTAAGCATTGAAAACCAATAAAGGGCCTGATCTGTGTGCTGTAAGCATTGATCCACTGCTTTAAGCATTGATCCGCTAATGGTGCCTGTGATCTGTGTGCTGTAAGCATTGAACACCAATAAAGGGCCTGATCTGTGTGCTGTAAGCATTGATCCACTGCTTTAAGCATTGATCCGCTAATGGTGCCTGTGATCTGTGTGCTGTAAGCATTGAACACCAATAAAGGGCCTGATCTGTGTGCTGTAAGCATTGATCCACTGCTTTAAGCATTGATCCGCTAATGGTGCCTGTGATCTGTGTGCTGTAAGCATTGAACACCAATAAAGGGCCTGATCTGTGTGCTGTAAGCATTGATCCACTGCTTTAAGCATTGATCCGCTAATGGTGCCTGTGATCTGTGTGCTGTAAGCATTGATCCCTTAAGGTGTGTGATCTGTGTGCTGGAGCGTCAAACACTTCGCAGGGTTTTAGGAATCAGTGGTCAGAACTGCCGTGTACTGAATACTGATAAGGAAAGCGCTATATAAATAAAAGGTGAAATGGTGATAAGGTGACCCCACTCCGCACAAAAAGAGAGCGTTTGAAGACGCGGTCTGTTCGCGGCCCGTGCAGGCAGCGTTGGCCAGTGGCGACGTCGTGCTGGTTGACGGCACGGTCCGGTTCAGCCGAAAACTGCACTGGATTGGGTGGCAGACCCCGTGCGAGACATAAACGGTCTGGTAAATGCCGGGAAAGGAAAGGGTCTCCTGGGAATCCCTCCAGACCAAGTTTCGGCCAGCTCACGTAATAAATTTAATCGGCTTTTAATCACACTGGACCATATGAGCGTCAGAAAAGGGTTTGGAGTCCCAGGTTCAGTGATTTAATTTGGACTGCTACACCGGAGAGCACAAAAAAGAGGACATAAAAGGGTTTTCTGTCTCCCTGGGCTTAGGTGAGCAAATAATTTGGCCTCAGGAGCAAAAAGACCATATCCAGATGGGTCGACAGCAACAGGTTAAAATACCTGGCTCTGGGGTGATTTTGGCCACCTTTGGTCTGAAAGCGTCACTAGGGGTTTTGAGTCCCGGGACCAAAAGGTGAGTGAGCTTAGATAAAGGAAAAAGTGGGGTCCGAAAGGAAAGACGTCTATAAAACTAGTGTAGACAGGGCAAACAACCGGTTAAAATATAAAATCCAGAAAAATCGTAATGAATGAATAACAGACTAAATAAGAAAACCTGATGCTGTTATTGAAATAATTTGTGCGTCTAAAGAGGCTAATACTCATAGAATGGCGGCCGCCGATTAGCTACATTGGGGAAGTTAAAATGTTTTAGATAAGTGGTTCAAAACCTCATGAGCTGCAACCTGTGTAAGAAAGCGCAAGCACACACATACACTACACCTAAATTTACACCTTCGGCTTGCGGTGGAGTGGGACAGAGAAGGGCCCTCTCGGTCCCACTGGAACCTGACAGCTGGAATTGACCTTAAGCCAAAATGCTCACGAGAATCAAGATGTAAATGCAGAACACCTACACACGAACCCCAAACTTAGTTCATCAACGATCATTGCTGCACATGAAATAAGGAGTCATTGAGGGAAGATCAAGGCCTGGTAGAGGGGCCAGAGTGAGATAGAGGCAGGACAAGGCAGGGGAGAGAACACAGACACACACACCCCGGAACCAGACAATCACAGAGCAGTGCTGCACGTCACAGAATGCAGGACAGAAGTCAAGATTATCTGGGAGCACATATTACTGATCATAGGAATGAGAAGTTCTGTAAATGTGTCTATTATCATGAAAAAGAAATTTAAAGATTTTGTCTGAGTGTCCTGCAGGTTCTAATGGAGGCCTGATGAGTGTGTGACAGGAGAACCACGTCTGGGGGGCCACCAGAAACACAGAGGTTGTGAGACAGTGGAGGAAACGGTTGAGCCATCCCAGAGTCCCACCATGGATTTCCTGAATGGCGAAAAGAAACACTTAAGTTGGGAGAGTACAAATGCACTCTGTGACAGGACGTCACAGTGTTGTTGGGGTAGAAGACCATTACCGGTACAAATTCATATGCTCTATTTTTGTAGATATCGATTGTCCCCATGCAGGATGATCTGGAGAAGGGACAGAATGGACAACAACCAGGGCGGGACAGGCTCCTCCCTCAGCTCCATCCATCAACACTGACCCCACTTTCAGTGAGAACGCAAACACGTTCAATAAAGTTAACACTGAGAATGACAAGACATTCTCTGTCTGTATAGACATCATCGCATACAGCTATTTGATAATTTGACACATACGAGGATAATGTTGCCTCTCACACAGTGCCGTGCTCACAACACTAGCAGCTGTTGAGGGGTTAATGCAAGGCTCAAGAGGACAGGTTGGGGAAATTTAAAACTGACGAGCACATGAAGCTAGACTTCATATAATTAATAATCGGGTAGTTAATTTAGTTCATAGAAAGTTTTGAACAGAAGCTCGAGGAAGCTCAGTTGGACAAATGAGACATTGTGAGGGGAGTGCACAGATGTGGAACGGGGGAGCTCCGGTGTTCTCACAAACATTCCGGGACAGAGACAAACAGAGAACTAACAAGGCCACCATATCTGGAGGTAAGATAAAATTGCAGCTACTCCCACACATAGTTGAGCAGACAGGGAAAGCTCAGACATTGAAGTTAAGGACATAGAAACTCAGGATGTAGGATTGTTTCACAGAAAGATACAAGATTGGGAGCTGCTTTTTTCCTTCCGTCCTTGACTTCTTATCTTAGTTTAGAGAGACACACACACATTCATGAACCCCTCCCTCCCTGGCCTCACATGCATTATAAGGAGACATGAAATCTCCCATGAAATGCTGACCCCCACCCTATAATGATGGGAGATGAATGTATGGAATGAATAAAGTTGGGTGTTTGAGAGTTGCACAAGCACGATGGACATTTCCATTTTGTCTTTATACAGTCGCACAAGCACACGGTGGGCCGTTAACAGGACGGGCAACATTGACTTATATTGCAGGTATGATTAACGAGAGACTTCTTGACTTATGTGAAATGTATGAAATGCATTTTCCCTTTTTAAACAAAACGAACTAGTACAAATGAGGACACTGTTAAGAGAGGGTTCTGATGACAGCCAACGGTGACCAGTTACTGCATTTGGATACAACCATAAAGTAATGCAAAGCATTAGTGCAAAATAAAGTAGAATGAGATCATTGAAAGCCTAGAGGCACTGAACATAGATCTTAAATATGAACACAACGCTGTGCATGTAGACGATGTTGGTGCATGATAGAACTTCCATAAAAAGCAGGACTAGGATTATATGATACTTGATTATTTCTGCAAATTGGATCACCGATTTACACAGTTTTGGGGAAGACGGGCACTTATTAAGTGTCCACGTTATGTGTGGCAATTTTAACCTGAAAATGAAGAAGAAAAGGAGGAACTTTAGGACATTATAGGAAGATAGGAAGGTCGATTCTAAATTAGCATCTAATGTTGGCTGTTATCTCTGTGTGTCTCTGTTCCATTGACAACAAACCATAATGGGATTAATTCATGATCTCTGTTTTTGTATTTCTGACAGACTAGAGTTTAGTTAAAGGGAGGATGTTTCATGCGTGGGGTTTTTGTGTTTGACCAGGTCACGATAGGGAAGTCAGGGTCCAGCTATAGGGAGGTCAGACTGGTTTACAGAACCAAGAACTACCATGCAGGTAGATAGTCATTTTGTAATTCGGGGATAGATGTAGGAACTGGGTGCGGTATAGTGAACAATAGTCCACACACAGTAGCACATTTCACAACAGCTAAGAGGTCACACTTCTAGAGAGGGGACATTAAATAATATGGACAGGGAGGACAGAAGGATGGAATACTATGTCACATGTTTCCAGGAACCCAAACCAGACAGAACATTTTTCACTGATGTACTGAATCATGCTACATCCGCAGGGGGTGTAGGTGTCCCCTGTACAGTAGCAGAACACACACCATGGACACAACAAGGGTGGACGGTCCTGGAAGAGCAGGTTCTTCCATCACCGTCCTCTACATAGATGGCTGAGCTGATGGGAGTGAACCGCGCCTGTGAGATGTCTCGAGGTGAGGCAGGTAACAGGAACACAGGTTCAAGATTCTAACAATTTTATGTCCACCACAGGAGAACCCCTGAGACAGAGATGATTGGGTGAAGGCGCAGTGAAAGACAGCATGGTGGGATCTGGAGTTTGCAGTAGGTTAAGATAGACTCAGACATTTGCCATGTGTCAAGTACCTCATTACAGGAGACATGGATCAGAGGACGCTGCCTGATCTGTTTAGTCATCATTGGTGGCGCCCTCAGACGATGGAGATGTTTAATTATTGGTGTATGCTTGATGTGTGTGTGACATAAGGTGTGAAATATTATATGGAACAGAGTTTGATAATAGGAAAGAGAGGTATTGCTAGATTTATTAGGGGAGATAGTGGAACACTTTCATAGAGGCTTTAGGTACAATAGGTTATGGGGAATGGGTTTGGAGATAGAGCACAGACCTAGAGATGTGCTTAGAATCCCGAGTCGAGTCTCGGACGACTTCATTAAAACTAAGCAAAACTTAATGAGCTGACCACATTGTAGGAGGTTCAAATAGAATTTTATTTGGATAACCCCGCTTACTGAGGTCGTATTGGCATTATCAGGTGGTGCAGCCCACACTGTACAGTCTCAAAGTGGGACTGGGAGACTGCCAGATCTGCAATTAGTGTCAAGGCCAAGCCGCTCACTGGTTGAGATCTCAGGGAGTTCAGACAGTACCTGAGTAAATTAGAGATGGAGAATTTGTGTAGGAGGGAGATTAAATTTTGGATTGGAATGTGGTGTTTTGTAGCCATGATTGGAGGGAGTGAGTCCCAGATGGAGATAGTGTGGGATCTTCACAAGGTTCCAGGGAATGCCGCTCGGGGGAGTTGGCAGCGGATGTTCCATGTTTGGTGTTAGCTGTAGCGCGCTCATTCCTAATGGCGGTCTGAGAGCGACCCTTTAAGGCCTTAGAGCACTGTTAGTTAACTTTTTAGAACATTTGGGTTATCCTGCCCTTTCATTGTTATGGAGGATTGGTAGGCTGAGCAGAGGGCCCTTATAGTGACCCTCACACCCGGCTGAGACGGCTGGGCTTCATCATGCCTGGAGATCCGGAAGAAGAGGACCAACTGTGATCGGGGTCTGGGTCTACATTTCACGCTTTGGTGTTAATGCTACTACATGATAACGCTGTTTGCTTGTAGATTAACGGGGGGATTTTGATGACTGTGTGCTCATTGCTGATGTGAAGGACTGTGGCGGTATTAGGGTTGGTAATCTGTATTAGTTACCACAGCTCCTTGCTATGCAAGCTTTGCGGGGTCCCCTTTGGGGCCCGTAGGGGGGGCTAGCTCCCACATTTGTGAACAAATTACTGTTAGTGGTTTCCATTTTGTCTGCACACGCTCTCTGCTGGCCAGGTTCGGGGTCCAAGCTAACGCCCTTGGGGGGGAGGGCGCCACGGATCTGGTCAGGGAGTGACCATATAGGTCTCATATAGGTTAGTGAGGTGACCCGTTCGGGCCACCTCAGCAGGGGGACTGTTAGATATTTGAGTTATGCATGCACGCTCACAATACACAGGTTGCACAAACACTCTTAGTTTCTTTATCTCTACATACTTTGTGGTAATAATCACACACATAGATTAATCACATATAAAGCACACATTGTAACTGATACACGATGGGAATAAGTTAGGGCCCTAATGGCCCATCCCAGGAGGAGGGTGTAAAGCACCCCCTGGGAGGAGGGTGTTTTCATGCCCACTATAAAGATCACTGCCGTAGAACATTCGGGACTCTTCTACAGAGTCCCGCTTCCGCGTCTGTAGGAGAGTCCAGCGCTGTATTTCCTTACCAGCTTTGTACTTACTGAATACCTTCAGTAAACTTGATTTGTTTTATAATCCTGACTCATTATTGAATAAACACCTCCAACACGAGATATAATAAAAGAACCGGGGAAAAAGGAGAAACCTAACAGCTCTGATCCAGGAGGTTCTGAGCCTCTTCTCTGGGTCAGCAGTGGTGACCGTCCAGGACTTGGAAGGTCGGTCTGGTTTTTGAACTCCACCTGATCTGTTACTGTGACGACGATGATGATGATGATGACGACGACGATGATGATGATGATGATGGTCATATTGATTACTTGGTTCTTCAGCAGCAGTAACCTGATGATAATGGGGCGGGGCCATCTTAACCCACCTGTACGAGTACTAACCGAAGCCGGGACACTCACCAGCACCAGCAGGTTGAACCCGACCATCGTTACCTTGACGACCGTGACGCAGCCCATTCTCATCTGGAAGGAAAGGACAAGTCGATCGATCGATCAGCAGGTGATTGGTCACACAGGAATCCGGGATAAAAACCTTTCTGACGTCCACGCTTCAGCAGATCAAGGTGTTCCGCTGCCCAGGTGAGCTCAGGTGAGCGCTGCTGCTCTGGCTGGGTGTGGCCCCCGGAGGAGACAGGTGAGCGTTCAGGTGCGGCGGCAAACAGCCCGAGTCTGAATCCACTAAACCGCCGACCCCTCCAAAGGTGAGACGGGTCATGTGACGCTCACCAGAAGCTCCTCCCTGCCTCCTGCTGGGGTCCAACAGGTGGCGCTGCTCCTTCACACACCTGACTGGTTTCCTGCTGCCGTGTAAAATCTGCTTGACCTTTTCGGACCGACTCCGCCCTCCGTTCGTCGTCCAGTGTGAAACGTCTGCTTCAGTTTGTAGCCCCTCCCCCACATCCTGTTGGAGGAGGAGCTGTCCCGCCCCTCTTCTGAATAAACATCAAGGTGTGTCGGGACGAAACGCTTAGTGGTAACTCGTTTTTCAGTGGAGCGTCGCCGTGGTAACAAATATTTTGTTCAATACAAACTTGTCTCTTTTCCCTTCCTGAAAACTCAAAGCCCCAGAATCCTCCGCTCCCCCCGTCACCACCTGAGCATCAATCATGAGGAGCGGCTCCTCGTCTTCATCAAAAACACAAGACCGATGATTCACAAGTTTATTTCTGTCACAAAGTCCAAACCACCAGGGGGGGCTAAAAGCAACAATAGAAAACGTGGCGCTGTACAACGGGGACCGGGTCGGGACCAGGTCTGGGCCGGAGTCACTCGTTTCCTCGACGACGACTCTTGTGACTCTTCTTGGAGCTCCTGAAACGATTGAAAGGTTTCAGGTTCTCTGCAGACGGAGGACGAGGGACGGGGGACGGAGGACGAGGGACGGGGGACGGCTCACCGCTCCGGAGACTTGGAGTGGCTGCGATGTCTGTGACTTCTGTGGTGACCTGAACAGAACCAGAACCAGAATCAGATCAGGTACATCCCAGCCAAGCAAACGTTCTCTAACGTCACCACGGCGACGACGTACGGTCGGCAGCGCTCGGCCTCCGCGTGGTCGTATCCGGGGATTTGGACCGGTGGCGTCTGTCCCTGGACCGGCTGCGTTTGCGGCGGGGGCTCTTGCTGCGATGGCGGTCTCTCCTGGGCGACGGGCTAGAACGGAAGAGCGCCGTTAGCGGGAGCAGCTAACGGTGAAACGGAGCTGCGTTAGCGGGAGCAGCTAACGACGAAACGGAGCTGCGTTAGCGGGAGCAGCTAATGCTAAAGACGAAACGGAGCTGCGTTAGCGGGAGCAGCTAACGGTGAAACGGAGCTGCGTTAGCGGGAGCAGCTAACGGTGAAACGGCGTGGGGACGGGATCCGGTACCTCCTCCTCTTCGGGGATCTGCTCCTCCTGAAAACAACAAACGGCGTTTCAGCTGAAGCTTCACAAACAAACTCGACTTCCGAGCGGCACCGACCGGCGCGGCGAGCGGCTGCGTCTGTAGCGAGGCGACGGGGAGCGGCGCGGCCTGTCGTTGTCACGGTAACTGCGTCTGTGTGGCTCCGGCGTCTGGACTCTCTCGGGCTGCAGAGACAAACCGATCACACGATCGATCGGGGTCGATCGGCTTCTCGGGATCGTATCGATCGACTCAGAACGAACCGTCACCTTTTCTTCCTCCTCGTCATCGTCTTCGCTCGTCTCCACCTCGTCCAGGTCTTCCTCCAGAGCGCTGATCCGGGGGTCCAACATCTCGGCCTCCTCCAGGACGTGCCTCTTCTGTAACACGCACAGCGGCGTCGGAAACGCGAACGCAGCCGCCGGCGTGCGGGCGTGGCCTGAACCTACCTGGAGGCGGGGCAGGATGATGTCACACATCCTCTCCGAGTGGAGGAGCTCGTCCACGAACTCGTCCACGTGCATCAGCTCGAACTCTAAACGCCGGGAAACAAACGCTCCTTCATGAGGACAGGACCCGGAGGCCGCCGCCCCCGGGTCCGCCGCGGCGCCGACTCACCGCCGTTCCGGTTCTGGCTCTTGATCTTCCTGTAGTCGTTGTAAAGCGGCTCCAGGTATTTGTAGCAGTCCACCGCCGTGCCCGTTAGCCGCATGTACATCGCTCCGAGCAAACGGACGTACCTGAAGCAACGACAGGACGGCCGTCAGGCGCGGGAGGCGGGGCCAACAGGGAGGGGGCGGGACACGGAACTCACTTGAAATCCTCGTTCTTGATGAACTCGACGATGATGTCCTTTTCCGGTTGGATCTGCAGCATCTTCAGCGTGAGGCAGAGGAAGGGGGTGGGCTTGATGTTCCCGCCGTAGACTCCGCCCACATACTTCAGCTCCATGGCTTTATCGACGACCAGCTCCGCTGCGGGCCGAGAGAGAGAGAGAGAGAGAGAGACGCAGCCGCCATTACTCCATCGATCAGCTCCATCGGAGTGATTGGTTCCGATACACACACGAGTTTCTGCTTGAGTTGTGTGTACAAATATTTGCCACACCAATGTGATCCATCATTGTGTTCCTACTCTGCAACTAGAGAACATACAAATAGGTGGGACTCGAACCCGCAACCTCCTTGCTGTGAGGCGACGGGGCTGCAGAAACCGGTGTCACCTTTTTAAGATGATAAAACTGCAGTGACGTAAACAACGTCATTGATACGGGTCGAGATATTCTGTGCGGGGTTAGCATTAGCGCGCTAGCGCTAGCTAGCTAGCTAGCTCACCGGTCAGACCGAAGCACTCCTCCTTCCAGTACTTGGACTCGTAGATCCGGGTTCGGGTGATCTTCTCCACCAGGTACTGCGGGTTCGTCCCGTGGATGCTGTTCGCGTCTTTCACGGTTCGGTTCGCCATTTCAATGAGACGCGAGTCGCTAAACGATGCGCTGATCGCAGCGATATGCGGAGGCGTAGAAGAAGAAGACTTCCGTTCCCCCTTCACAATAAAAGCGATTTGTTTTCCGGTTAGTTTCACGTGCAACATTTATTCACATTTACATATTTAATAACTGTAATACTGTATATTATTACTGTCTGGCATACAGTTTGACGTCGTTGAGTTTTTAAACGTGTATTTTTAATGTATTTTAGCGTGTATTTCTTGCTCTCTATTTCCCTGCCATTATATCTTGTACCAGCAGGTGGCGACATGAAACCATCTATGCTATAATTGAAACCAAAGAAGAAGAGACCGGAAACGATGACATTTTCGCGCGAAAGGTCTGTTCCGCTGTGTCTCCTGCAGGTGATCCGGAGAAGCTTCTCCTCTGGAACGAGGCGCATCATCGGCGCTGATCAGCTCCGCTCCAGGTCTCCGGTTATCTTCACTTATTGATCACCCTTTGTTCGGAGCGCGTGCGCAAACCGCAACGCGCGGCCACGAGATGAAATATCTGACCAGACTGAGAGTGAGACGGAAGTACAGGTGGTGTGGAGATCCGGTCAGCTTCAACCGGAAGATACGAACGTTTGAGTACCGGTCAGTTCCACGAATCGGCTCTCTCTCTACCTGTCTGTCTGTCTCTCTCTCTACCTGTCTGTCTGTCTACCTGTCTGTCTCTCTCTCTACCTGTCTCTCTCTCTGCCTGTCTCTCTGTCTCTCTGCCTGTCTGTCTGTCTCTCTACTTGTCTCTCTCTCTCTCTCTACCTGTCTGTCTGTCTCTCTACCTGTCTGTCTGTCTCTCTACTTGTCTCTCTCTCTCTCTCTACCTGTCTGTCTCTCTGACTCTCTCTCTGCCTGTCTGTCTCTCTCTCTGTCTGTCTAAAATGCTTCTTTGCTGGCTTTTATTGTGAAGGTCCAGCTGTTGCTTCCTTCCTGTACGTGTTGTTTTTGCTGGCTGGTGCTCCTGCCGGGCTTTTATTGTGAAGGTCCAGCTGTTGCTTCCTTCCTGTTTGTGTCTGGTTGCTTCAGCTCGCTGGCCATCCAGGTGGAGGGCGTCCGCCGGACGACCTTCGTCACCACCGGGCAGCACATCCTCATCGAGGGCGACGACGACGACAACCCGTTCGTGGCCAAAGTCCTCCGGCTGTTTGGCGACGGTGAGTCTCGGCCGGCGCCGGCGCCGCGTCGGCGCGCCGCTGACCCGCTTCTCTCACGCCACTTCAGAGGGCGGGGCCCAGATGAAGGCGGAGGTCCAGTGGTTCGTCCGTGTTTCTGAAGTGCCTTTGGGCAAACTGAAGCTGCTGGGCCGAGAGCCTCACCCGCAGGAGATCTTCCTCTATGGGGGGCGCAGCTGTGAAGACGAGGTCGACGCCCAGTCCATCCTCAGACCCGTGGAGGTGGGGCTCGCACTCGTTCAGCTTCCTGTGTGTGGCCCAGGTGCATGTTGGGTACCGTGTTCAGCCCGTGTTCCTTCCGTCACAGGTGAGGCATGTGGGCGGAGCGGCGCCGTTCCCGCCCCCCGGCGGCGAGGACGTTCTGTACGTGAAGCTGTCCTGGGACTCCAAGGCCTTCCGGGCGGTTGACTCTGCTCACCTGGGCTCAGGTGCTCCGGGTCCCAGACCCTCCCTCCCGCCGTCCCCCCCCTGCTCGCCGCCGGCGGCGGCTCCGGGGTCTCGGCCCGCCCCTGGGCGTGTCCTGCCGACCCCCGACCTCGCCGTGATGCGCCGGGCCGCGTCGAGCACGGGGGGGGGCGGCGCCGCGGAGGCCGAGTCGCTGCACTCCACCACCAAACTGTCCGCGTCCAGGTGTCTCAGCGCCAGGAGGCGGGGCTCCACAGCGGGGGCGGCCGCCGTCCGCAAGAAGCTGCAGCTGAGCAGTGAGTCCTCGTCGGTGTCCTCATCGGTGTCCTCATCGGTGTCCTCATCGGAGTCCTCATCGGTGTCCTCGTCGGCGTCCTCGTCGGTGTCCTCATCGGAGTCCTCTGCGTCGTCGTCCTCCGTGTCCTCCTCGGTGTCCTCCTTGGTGTCCTCATCGGCGTCCTCCTCGGTGTCTTCTGCGTCGTCGTCCTCCGTGTCCTCATCGGTGTCCTCGGTGTCGTCCTCCGTGTCCTCCTCGTTGTCCTCCTTGGTGTCCTCGTTGTCCTCATCGGTGTCGTCCTCTGTGTCCTCATCGCGTCCTCATCGGTGTCCTCGGTGTCGTCCTCCGTGTCTTCCTCTGTGTTGTCCTCCAGGTTTTAGGTCTTTGTCCACCAACCGTTTCTTCCGTCCCTTCAGGTCCAGACAAGACGCCGCCGATGAGCGAAGACGTCCAGCTGTTGGACGAGGAGGAGTCGGGCGTGATGCTGGCTCAGAGACTGTCTTTGTCTCCCCCTGAGGCCCCGCCCATGACCCTCCGGAAGCCCCCCAGCCCCCCCGGCGCACCGCTGGACCATGTCCTGCTGAAGAACGCCACCGTTGTTCTGGACAAATACCCCCACGAGACGAACAGCCCCGTGTCTCCTGCCAGAGACGCCTGCTGCAGGTTGGCGTCCCCCCCCGTCCCGCTGAACTCTGACAGACAGCCTGTCCCCCATGTCCATGTGAGACATGTGTCCTCGCCATGTTTGGGGACAGGTGTGTCCTCACCTGGGGAGATGGAGGTTAAATCGTGACGCTGAAAGCTGCTGTCTCTCGCAGGGACGGAAGTCCACCGGGACAGATCCCGAAGCAGGGGAACGCCACACCGAGGAGAAGCTGCGCCACCAGGGGGCAGAAGTGAGTCCTGGGGCACCAGGTGGGGAGGTGGGGGGATGGGGGGGGTCCGACCCAAATCCTGAACGTGTCTCTGAGCAGAGCGACGACTCCGTCCAGGAGGAGTGAAGCCAGAACCCGGAAGAAGCCGGCGCTGGTCCCACTGTGAGTGGGGGGGCGGGGCGGGGCGGGGCGGGGGCGGGGCATGTTTCTGCGTTTGCACCTTGTGACTCAGCAAAGGGGCGTGTTCTGGTGCTAACAGGGCGGAGGCGACCCACGAAGACTCTCCGGCGCCGAGGAGCTCCAAGAGGAAGACGGCCCAGCTGGTGTCGTCACGCATCAGGAAGCAGCTGTGAGCGGGGGGGTGGGGGGGCGGGGTCTGAGTCTTCCTCGCCAATCGGCTGGCCTCTCGGCTCCCCCGCCGTCCTGACCGCCACTTCCTGTCCAATCAGGAAGCTGCTGGGCAACGAGCTGATGTCAGACGGCGAGGAGGACGAGGACGAGTTTCGTCCCTCCAAGAAGGAGCTGCAGGCCAGCAGTGAGGATGAGGAGGAGGTGGGGGGCGGGGCAGCGACGAAGAGGAGGTTAACAACCGCCGACATTCTGCAACTCCTCGTTTGAGGCGAAGGCCCAGAAGGACGCCCAACGGGAAGGTGGGGCGGCGGCGGCGGCTGGAGACACCCGAGGCCGTCCCCCGGCGTCTCACCTCGTCCTCTGTCCCTCAGGTCGGCCCCGGGACGCCTCAGCAGGCCAGTCCCAGCATCCCCAGCAGGTCCCTGCCGGTCCGGAGACCGGCTAACGTGCTGGAGGAGGCCAGAACCAGGTGACCCGTCAGGCCGGACCCAGACGCCGGTCCTGCCGGTCCTGACTTTGACCTGTGACCTCATGAAGGACTCCGTGTGTCTCCAGGCTCCATGTGTCCGCCGTCCCGGAGTCTCTGCCCTGCAGGGAGCAGGAGTTCCAGGACATCTACAGCTTCGTGGAGAGCAAGGTCACGGACGGCACGGGGGGGTAAGACCCGGACCCGGACCTGGAACCGGACCCGGCTGGACCTGGGCCCGGACCCGGCTGGACCCGGACCCGGGCCCGGCTGGACCCGGACCTGGACCCGGGCCCGGCTGGACCCGGACCTGGACCCGGCTGGACCTGGGCCCGGACCCGGCTGGACCCGGACCTGGACCCGGCTGGACCCGGACCCGAACCCCCCCGAGACTGGCACCGCGCCCTGATTGGTCCTCTGCTCCAGGTGCATGTACATCTCCGGCGTCCCGGGGACGGGGAAGACGGCCACGGTCCAGGAAGTGATGCGCTGCCTGCAGCACGCCGCCGCCGCCGACGACGTCCCGCCCTTCAACTTCATCGAGATCAACGGGATGAAGATGACGGATCCTCATCAGGCCTACGTCCAGATCCTGCAGGTGGTGGCGTCCCTAAACGGACCCCCTCCCCGCCGGAGGACGCGTTCACTGACCGTTGGACTCTCCGCCACAGAAACTGGCGGGTCAGAAGGCGACGGCCGACCACGCCGCCGCCCTGCTGGAGAAGAGATTCAGCAGCCCCGCCCCCAGGAAGGAGACCACGGTGCTGCTGGTGGACGAAGTAAGGGTCGGCGGCGCCCCCGTATGGTTCAGTGTGAGCGCTGCGGGGGCGGGGCACAGCCAGCAAAATAGAAAAGACGAAAGAGCACAGGAAGCCCCGCCCCCACAGCCTCGGCCTCATTATTAGTCTGATCTAGATCCCTCAAGCTAAGCTAATGCTAACACGGGTACGCTGCAGGTGTGAGAGGCGGAGCCGCGGAAGTTCCTGGTTGTTGATTGGTCAGATTCGACTCGCCGTTTTTAGGCCTCCTGACTTGGCGGCTGACCTTTGACCTTCCGTAGCTGGACCTCCTTTGGACCAGGAAGCAGAACGTCATGTACAACCTGTTCGACTGGCCGACGCGGCGCCACGCCCGCCTGGTGGTGCTGACCATCGCCAACACCATGGACCTGCCGGAGCGGATCATGATCAACAGGGTGGCCAGCAGACTGGTGAGTGGGCGGGGCTTAGGGTGGCCAGGTCTAGCTGGGCTCGCCGCTCACGCCGCCGCCGCCTCCTGTCCGCAGGGTCTCACCAGGATGTCCTTCCAGCCGTACTCGTTCAGGCAGCTGCAGCAGATCGTCACGTCCCGGCTCAACAAGGTGAAGGCCTTCGAGGAGGACGCGCTCCAGCTGGTGTCCCGGAAGGTACCCGAGAGACGCGCCCCCCACGCCACGTCCCCCCACGCCGCGCCCCCACGCCGTGTCCCCCACGCAGCGTCCTCCCCGAGCGCCACGTCCCCCCACGCCACGTCCCCCCACGCCGCGTCCTCCCCGAGCGCCGCGCCCCCCACGCCGCGTCCTCCCCGAGCGCCGCGTCCCCCCACGCCGCGTCCTCCCCGAGCGCCGCGCCCCCCACGCCGTGTCCCCCACGGCGCGTCCTCCCCGAGCGCCGAGTCCCCCCACGCCGCGTCCTCCCCGAGCGCCGCGCCCCCCACGCCGTGTCCCCCACGCCGTGTCCCCCACGGCGCGTCCCCCCACGCCGCGTCCACCCCGAGCGCCGCGTCCCCCCACGCCGCGTCCTCCCCGAGCGCCGCGCCCCCCACGCCGCGTCCCCCACGCCGCGTCCCCCACGCAGCGTCCCCCCACGGCGCGTCCCCCCACGCCGCGTCCTCCCCGAGCGCCGCGTCCTCCCCGAGCCCCGCGCCGCCGCTCACTCTGCCCTCCTCACAGGTGGCCGCTCTGTCGGGCGACGCCCGGCGATGTCTGGACATCTGTCGCCGGGCGACGGAGATCTGCGAACACGCTGCCGCGGGATTGGTGGGGATGAGTCACGTGATGGAGGCGCTCGATGAGATGTTCTCCTCCCCCTACGTCGCGGCCATCAGGTGGGCATCGGGTTACACTGGGGAGGGGCGTGGCTGATGATGTCATCTGAATCCTGTGTGTCCAGGTGTGCGTCGGCGCAGGAGCAGCTCTTCCTCAGGGCGGTCATCGCCGAGTTTCGGCGGCTCGGATTGGAGGAGGCCACCTTCCAGCAGGTAGCGATGCTAATCTGAAGCTAACAGACGCACACTTCCTGGTCAGGGAGGAGCCACAGGACCTCCAGCCGACGCCCCCCTCGGCTCCCGGTTTAACTTGGAGCCGACGGGGGACCAGAAGCCGTGACGGCCGCGCGTCCTGAGTGAAGCGCTATTCCCTGTGTTCCGTCTGGCAGGTGTTCGTGCAGCATCGGGCTCTGTGCCGGCTCGAGGGGCTGCTGCCCGTGGGCGTGTCTGAGGCTCTGGGGGTGTGTCATCGTCTGGGCGCCTGCCGGGTTCTGCTGCTGGAGTCCAGCCGCCTGCAGATCCTGCAGCGCGTCCGGCTCAACGTGAGCCAGGACGACGTGCTCTACGCCCTGAAGTCTGACTGAAGGAGGACCCGGTTCAGAAGTCTGACTGAAGGAGGACCCGGTTCTGAAGTCTGACTGAAGGGGGACCCGGTTCTGAAGTCTGACTGAAGGGGGACCCGGTTCCGACCCTCGGACTCTTAACGACCTTTCATTTTGCGTTTCTTTTCTTTGTCTTTTTTAACTCTTTATGGGAGAATATCTCCGCAGAAATAAAGTCAACTCCACGAACGGCCTGTGTTGTCTCTGCCCTGAGTGTCGCCTGCAGGCGTTCTCTCAGGCTGATCCATATTCATTTCTTTGTAACGATCAGCATATTGAACAGGTAAACATCAGGAGTTATCTGCAGTTCTGCAGCTGATCGGCGGTGGGCGGGGCGTGGGCGGGGCCAGACTGCT
>NC_090905.1:14614211-14657461 GCF_040956055.1 Brachionichthys hirsutus
TTAGTCATGAATCCAATAAATGATGACAGAGAGGAAGAGGTTCAACTGAATGGAAGGTGTGTGTGTGTGTGTGTGTGTGTGTGTGCGTGTGTGTGTGTGTGTGTGTGTGCGTGTGTGTGTGTGTGTGTGTGTGTGCGCGTGTGTGTGTGCGCGCGCGTGTGTGTGTGTGTGTGCGCGTGTGTGTGTGTGCGTGTGTGTGTGTGCGCGTGTGTGTGTGTGCGTGTGCGTGCGCGTGTGTGTGTGTGCGCGCGTGTGTGTGTGTGTGTGTCAACGTGATCAATAACCGGATTGCTTTGTGTGCGCTGACAGACGGAGCCCATCGAGTTCGTGGAGAACATCTGTGAGAACATGCAGCTGTTCCCCAAAGAGGACGTCCTGACCGGAGACCAGCTCATGTTTGAGTACGACAGCCAGGTAAACCAGCCCCCCCCCAGGAGAACCCCCCCAGCCTCCAGGTAAACCAGCCCCCCCCCAGGAGAACCCCCCCAGCCTCCAGGTAAACCAGACCCCCCCCAGCCTCCAGGTAAACCAGCCCCCCCCCCAGCCTCCAGGTAAACCAGCCCCCCCCCAGGAGAACCCCCCCAGCCTCCAGGTAAACCAGACCCCCCCCCAGCCTCCAGGTAAACCAGCCCCCCCCCCAGCCTCCAGGTAAACCAGCCCCCCCCCAGGAGAACCCCCCCAGCCTCCCGGAGCCCGCTGACTGGTGTGTGTGTGTGTGCCCCCCCCCCAGGTGATCAGCGCTGCCCTGTCCCTGTTGACCCCCACCAGAGCCAACCTGCTGCTGTTGTCTCCGGAGAACGAAGGTCACTGTCCTCTCAGGGAGAAATGGTTCGGTACCAGCTACAGCATGGAAGGTAGAACCACGGGGGTTCTAAAGGGGGAACCACGGGGGTTCTAAAGGGGGGGTAATGAAAGAACAGTCCCTCGTTGTCCTCTTCGTTGCCGTGTTGGTGGACGTTAACGGACGGTTCTGTCCATCAGGTGTCTCCGAGGAGTGGGTTCTGCTCTGGGCGGGAGAATTCCCTCAGAACCCGGACCTTCAGCTTCCAGCTCGGAACCAGTTCATTGGTCAGCACACGTTGAGCATGACGTCTGAAGCGCTCAGCTCTTCGTCTCATTGTCCTCCTCCTCTTCTTCACGCTGCAGCCACGGACTTCGCCCTGAAGGCCTCCGACTGTCCGGACTCGGACTTCCCGGTCCGGATCGTGGACAGCGAGCGAGGCTGTCTGTGGTACAAGAAGGACAACAAGTTCAGGATCCCTAAAGGTGAATCCCTCTCCCGTTGGCTGCTCCCCGTCGGGCTGCAGACCCCCCCCCCCCCCCCCCCCCCCCCCAGAGGGGCTCCCGCGGTTCTGTTCTAAAGCGGGACGCCTGATTTAACGTGTCCATCTGTCCTCCAGCTTGTATCCGCTTCAACCTGATTTCCCCCCTGATCCAGAAGAGCCCAGAGAAGTAAGAGAACAACCCCCCCCCCCCCCCTCCCCCCTGACCCTGACCCCCCTGACCCCGACCCCCCTCTTGTGTTGCCGGCCCTCCTCAGTCTGGTGCTGTTGGACCTCTTTGTGAACATCCTGGCTCACAACCTGGCCGAGCCGGCCTACGAGGCCGACGTGGCCCAGCTGGCCTACCAGCTGGTGGCCGGCGAGCACGGCGTGATGGTCCACCTGAAGGGGTTCAACCACAAGCTGCCGGTGAGGACTCCGGTGCTCCGGTGCTCCGGTGCTCCGGTGCTCCGGTGCCCCGGTGCTCCGGTGCTCCGGTACTCCGGTGCTCCGGTGCTCCGGTACTCCGGTGCTCCGGTGCTCCGGTGCTCCGGTGCTCCGGTACTCCGGTGCTCCGGTACTCCGGTGCTCCGGTGGGAACACTTGGTTCCTCTCGCCCTCCAGCTCCTGCTGAAGCTGATCGTGGATCACCTGGCCGGGTTCCGTGCCGAGCCGAGCGTCTTCTCCATGTTCTCTGAGCAGCTGAAGAAAGCCTACTTCAACGTCCTCATCAAACCCGAGCGGCTGGGGCGGTACGTGTGAGCAGCGGCGCCGGGGGGAGGCGTTCCTCCTCCCCCCGTTTCACCCTGTGGGACCGTCTGTCCTCAGGGACGTCCGCCTGCTGGTCCTGGAGCACTGCCGCTGGTCTGTGGTTCAGAAGTACCAGGCCGCCATGAAGGGTCTGACCGTGGACGACCTCCTGAGCTTCGTGGCCGGGCTGAAGGCGGAGCTATACGCCGAGGGGCTCGTCCAGGGGAACCTGACCAGCGCGGTGAGAGCGGAACGTGGGAAGGGGAAAAGGGGATCAATATAATCTGTGTTGAATCTAAATCGGTTTCCTCCATCAGGAGTCCAAGGACTTCCTGCAGTACTTTACTGAGTGAGTACCCTGATCGGGGGGGGGGGGGGGGGCTGCTTTTAGTTCCTATTCTAGCTAAGGTCGGTGCGTATTGATCAACATGTAAAAGAAACGCAGATGATTGGAATAACGGCGAGTTAAAAACGAGGGTTCTTCTCCACCAATCACGGGCTGTCATTGAGCCGCTGAACCAATGAGAGCTGACTGGTCTGTGCAGGAAGCTGCAGTTCCAGCCTCCGTCAGCAGAGGTCCCCGTCTTGTTCCGGGTGGTGGAGCTGCCCCAGAAACGACACCTCTGCAAAGTCAAATCTCTCAACCAAGGAGACGCCAACTCTGAGGTGACCGTCTACTACCAGGTGGGACGTCCGGCAGGCCGCGGGGACGCGGGGACACGGGGACGCGACCGGTACTTCCTCAATATACTTCATGGTGTTTAATAGTCATACTTCAGTATATGTTTGTGTTGCAGTCTGGGCTGAAGAACCTCAGAGACCACGCCCTCATGCAGCTGATGGTGGTGAGTACGCTAGCACGTCTCACCTGGGGAAACACTGTAGCTAACGCTAGCACGTCTCACCTGGGGAAACACTGTAGCTAACGCTAGCACGTCTCACCTGGGGAAGCACTGTAGCTAACGCTAGCACGTCTCACCTGGGGAAGCACTGTAGCTAACGCTAGCACGTCTCACCTGGGGAAACACTGTAGCTAACGCTAGCACGTCTCACCTGGGGAAGCACCTGGGCAGACACTGTAGCTAACGCTAGCACGTCTCACCTGGGGAAACGCTGTAGCTAACGCTAGCACGTCTCACCTGGGGAAACGCTGTAGCTAACGCTAGCACGTCCAGGTGAATCTGTCAGGTTTACGTTATTCCTGTTTCTGCGGCTGCGTTGTCCCGCCCTCCATTGTCAACTGGATGACATCATTATTGAATAAATTAGTTCAGCGGGTAAGGTGAGGTACCTGGCTTCACGATGATGCTAGGTTAGCATTTAGCATCATTTGGTTCCTGATGAAATGAAGACATTTGTCCTGCAGAGAGGAAAGCAACGAATCCCTCTCCTGACCCTGTACCGGGACCCGACCCTGAACTGGGGCTGGATGCTGGGGGGGGGGGGGGGGGGGGTCCACGGTTCCACGTTGTCTCCTCTCTGTCCACAGATGCACATGGAGGAGCCCTGCTTTGACTTCCTGAGGACAAAGGAGACGCTGGGGTTCGTCATGGCGACCGAGAACACATCGGTGTGTGCCGAGGCAGAGCAGACCAATGACACGGTGTCTCTTCTCTCCCAGGTACCAGGTGTACCCCGCCTGCCGGAACACCTCCGGGGTGCTGGGATTCTCCGTCACCGTGGAAACGCAGGCCACCAAGTTCAGGTGAGCCGCTGCCCCGTGTCCCCGCCGTCGGTCTGCGGAGCTCCTCGGCGGATCCTCTTCCTCTCTCGTCCACGCAGCACGGAGTTCGTGGAGGCGAAGATCGAGGAGTTCCTGGTCGGCTTCGGGGAGCGCCTGGCGGGTCTGAGCGAGGAGGCCTTTAAGACGCAGGTGACGGCTCTCATCAAGCTGAAGGAGTGCGAGGACGCCCACCTGGGAGAGGAAGTGGACCGCAACTGGTTCGAGGTGGTGACGCAGCAGTACGTGTTCCAGCGGCTGGACAAAGAGGTGAGGAACGCCGCTCAGGTGGAGTCTGCTGCTGGTTCTGTTGGGTTCTAACCTGCCGGGTCTCCGCTGCAGATCCAGGCCCTGAAGCTCTTCAGTCAGCAGGAGCTGGGTTCCTGGTTCCTGGAGCACCGGAGCAGCAGCAGGAAGCTCAGCGTCCACGTGAGTGTGCACGCCTCGCACCTTCAGCACCAGCTGACTCCACCCCCCCCCCTGAAATGCTGATTCTTTTTCAGGTGGTTGGTTCTGGTGCTGAAGAGGATGGCCCGCCGAAGCAGAGCGCCCCCTGCAGCCCCGCCCCACCCTCTGCCTATGGAGAAGTGAGCAAACTGAGCTTCCTGCCTGCTTCCTCGCCGTTGCTCCAAGACGCCACGCTTATCAGTGACATCAGAGCCTTCACCTCGTCCCTCCCCCTCCACCCCTACCACAAAATCCTCAGCTAGCTCACCGCCGCCCGGCGGCACCGGACACGGGTTCTTGTCTTTGACCGCAGAAGACAGAACCCGAGGAACATTTCGCCATCAGTTGATTTATGTAAACAAATGCTGCTTTCAAATCCTGTGGGAAATATCAGAAATACAGACCTGCGTTTATGAAGTAGCAAACGGGCTCGTGTGTTCAGCACCGGCTTCAGATTCTCAGGACTGATTTTATCTTCATTCGTAAATAGCTGGCAAGTCTCTGCAGAAGCACTGCAAGTACAACAAACGAACAAACATGTCGTCCCTGGATTCACAGATTCACCACGACAAAAGATAACATGTTTGTCAAATGTATTAATTCATTCATGAAGTCACACATAAATAGTTGTTTTAGCTTTCTCGGTGTTGTCTTTGCTGTTTAATAGACTCGAGACGCTTCTGGTGTCACTAAAACAACATTAGCAGCAAAGTGTGTATCTTGGATAAAGATTTGGATTGAATTTACAATAACATCGCGGTCCAGGAGGTGGCGGTAATGCTCTTGGTAAAGGTGGTCAGCCGCCGCAGAAGCCCACGAAGAAGAAGAAGAAAAACATGGCGGCGGTTAAAGGGAAGGACTCTGCTGAGCTGCACCGGGAGGACGTCGATACCAAACGTCGGTAACCTGACCGCGTCGGTCGCTTTACGGCACAGACATGGAGACTAGACTGTACTTTAGCGGGCTGCGCGGCTGCGGAATGAAGTCACCGGTCACCGGTCACCGTTGACGTTAGAATTGACGGGCGAACTGTCATCGCGGAGCTCCGCCACAGGGACCAAACAGTCAACACGACCGAGCCCCGGAGCTAATGCTAGGGCTTCCCTTAACCCTCCCCGGTTCTTCTTCTCCGTGTGGGGGCGTGGTCAATAAAGAGGATTCGGGTCATGATTAAGATATTTATATAACATGCAGATCAATACAAGTTGGTTCAGATATCAGCGCTGAGGTTCGATCCTGCTCCGTGTGTGAGTCTCGGGTCCGAACAAAGGGACGCCCTCTGCGTCCGCGTCTTTCAATGTCCATGAGTCCGGCCCCCTCCGGGTGGGGGTCCCGCCCGGGGGTCCCGCCCCAGCCAATCTAAGCCCATGTTTATCTGTGTTGCGTGACGTCACTGTTGTGATGCGTTCAATTGAAATCAGTCATTACAATAACAAACTAAATGTAGTGCGTTCCCAGTGGTGGCGGCGTGTAATTACTTTGTGGAATCCCATCTAAATACGGAAATGCCCTACACTAATGCTAGCCTAGCCTAGCCTAGCCTACCCTAGCCCGCAGCTAGCGGCGCAGAAGCGAGGCTCCTTGCTCTGTCATCATAATAGAGTTTAGTTTGATGGAGCTAATGCTAGCTCAGCCGCTAGCGAGCTAGCTCCTGAACACTTATTGACAGTTTCACGCATTTTAATGTGTTATAACGCTTAGTGGCAGTGTTGTAACACAGTGAATGTGCTTTACTTTGACAGACTCGGACTTTCTACGCGTCATTTCCTGGTTCGGGTTCTGGTTCTGCTGTGTATGGACTTTGGATTCTTCCGTAGGAACCTTTGTCTTTGTGTCTGTGAAGGTGACCCCGATGAAGACGCACCCTCTGACGGAGGCTCTGGACCGGCTGCTGCCTCGGACCTGGACTCCAAACCGTCCACCACCACTCCCGGTGACTGACCGACACAACTGTCTGCGTGACGTCTGACTTCAGAACCGGGTTGTGCACCAGAACCGGACCTTCACTCAGGCTGACTGGGCGGTCCTGCTCTGTCTTTTCTCGGTCCATCTGTCTGTCAGGACTCGAGTCCAACTCGTGTCCCCCTACATAAACCTGATTTAGTTTCTGGACGGTAAATGCAGCCTCGCAGGTAGCAGCAGCTAGCAGCTAGCGTAGCACAGCTGGTGTTAACCCACGGGGCGCTGGGGGGACCTCGGATTAAGATCATGTCCAGAGGAGAGACGGGGACTATATCGGTAGGAGGATGCTGAGGATGGGACGGGGCTAGAGGACGACCCAGGAGAAGAGACATGGACGTAGTGAGGGAGGACGATGCAAAGGACAGGGTGAAGTGGAGAAGGTTGGTTCGATGTGGCGACAAAACGACAAGAAGGTTCTCCGGCCCGGGTCCCGTCTGGGTCCAGGACGTCTGTTCACCGAAGACGTCTCCATTCAGTCCCCAACACTGCGACATGAGCCCGTCTGTCCATCCGTCTGTCTCCGTCCGTCCTTCCACGTCTTTTCAAACGGCTGTGTTGTTGTTGTTGACGTTTGTCCTGTCCTCCCCAGACAGACACATCTCCATCCAGACCAAGCTGGAGGGTCTGGAGACGCTGGTGGATCTGAATGGAGGTGAGCTTGTCCTCATCTGGTTCTGTCCCTGATCCTGTCTTCTCCGGGGTTATTGATCATGGCGCTGATTAGCGATGCCGCTACTGTGACCTATGAAGGAATCCTTTCACCTTCTTCTCCCCTCAGCCGGACGAAAGTCGTGTCCTCTGTGTCCGGAGGACAAGTTCAAGGCCTGCTACAGCCACAAGCTGCGGCGACACCTGCAGAACCTCCACTGGAAGGTCTACGTGGAGTATGAAGGTAGGACGGAGGGACACAGTCCCTGGTCAGGGAGATCTGAGTCCTGTCCTCATGTCTCTGTCCATGTTGTCCTCTAACAGGACAGAAGATGTGCATATGTCACCTGCCCTGCAGACACCTGAAGCCCAACCTCAGCGGAGACCAGGTGAGAGTCCACGCGGGGTCATCGCCGTTCAGGCTCCTGTTGGGCTTTTATTTTGAAATGAGCGAGCCCACTTCCTGCTCTGAGAGGTCATCCTTTCTCGTCTCTCCTCTGTGGGACGCCCCCCCCCCCAGTCGTCGGGGCGACACGTGGCCCATTACCACTGCGTCGTGTGCTCGGCCACCATCGCCCGGAAGTCCGACATGGTCAGCCACCTGAAACGGCACGTCAACAAAGGGGCGGAAGCCAGCTTCTGGGGGGGCTCCGAGGCCCCCCTGGAGGAGCCTGGTAAGGAACTGCCCCCGGTGACACAGCAGTAAACTAGTAGTGAACTAGTAGTAAACTAGTAGTGAACTAGTAGTAAACTAGTAGTGAACTAGTAAACTAGTAGCGAATTAGTGAGCTAGCAGTGAACTAGTAGTAAACTAGTAGTGAACTAGTAGTAAACTAGTAGTGAACTAGTAGTAAACTAGTAGTGAACTAGTAGTGAATTAGTAAACTAGTAGTGAACTAGTAGTGAACTAGTAGTAAACTAGTAGTGAACTAGTAGTAAACTAGTAGTGAACTAGTAGTGAATTAGTAAACTAGTAGTGAATTAGTAAACTAGTAGTGAACTAGTAGTGAACTAGTAGTGAATTAGTGAACTAGTAGTGAACTAGTAGTGAATTAGTGAACTAGTAGTGAACTAGTAGTGAATTAGTGAACTAGCAGTGAACTAGTAGGCGGTATTGGCCGTGGACGATGTCCCTCGTTGACCGCGGTGAGTCCATGACTCCGCGGGAGGACAGACTGAGTGGACGGCAGGTCGTCCAGTCTCCTCACCTGTCTCCAGGTGCCCCCTGTGGGCGGTGCCGCAGGGCGTGGTCTGTGTGAACGGCGTCTTAGCGGGTCGGGTCTCGGTGTCTCTGCAGCTCCCTCCGGCCAGGCGTACGAAATCATGAAGGAGCTTGGAACCAACGTCCAACTGGTCCCGAACCACACCGTCCCACAGAAGAGCGACTCCTACTTCAACCACAGGATGAAGACCAACAGGTGGGCTCACCTGAGGGCGGCTCCTCAGGGACCGCCTTCCTGCTGCTAACGCCCCGTTTGGCTTTCAGGCAGCTGGTGTTCAGTTCGCTGGCGGTCCTGGCGCAGGAGAGAAGCCCGCTGGAGTGTCTGGACGCCTTCGGAGCCACAGGTGAGACCGCGGCGAAACGCTCGCGCCTGTAGGCGGAGCCGAGGCTAACTCCGCCCCTCCGCCAGGGATCATGGGCCTCCAGTGGGCGAAGCACCTCCGGAACGCCGTCAAAGTCACCATCACCGACATCAGCGACGCCTGCGTCAAGATGATCAAAGAGAACTGCGAGCTGAACGACATCCGGGTGGACGGCGTCCCCCGAGGACCCAGGGGGGCCGACGGGGCGTCCCTCGCTACGGTGGAGGTCGCCAAGATGGACGCCAATGTCATCATGCACCTGCGGCCCTTTGATTACATGTAAGGAGGAGCTTCAGCACGAAACCTCGTTACAAGATGTCCACCTGTCTGTCCATCACTCTGTCCGTCTCTCTGATTTGCTGTCTTCAGTCACCTGGATCCGTACGGGACAGCGGTGAACTACCTGGACGCTGCGTTCAGGAACGTCCGGAACCTGGGCATCGTCTCTGTGACGTCCACTGACACGGGCTCGCTGTACTCCAAGAGTCCAAACGTCACCCTGCGTCACTACGGCGTCCACATCGTCCGCACCGAGTACTACAAGGAGCTGGCCGCCCGCATGGTCGTAGCCGCCGTGGCGAGGTACCGCCTCCTTCCTGGTGGGACCGGGGGGGACCGGACCGCGTCCTCACGGGCCGCGCGTGCGTTGCAGGGCGGCGGCTCGCTGTAACAAAGGCATCGAGGTCCTGCTGGCGGTGGCGCTGGAGCATTTCGTCCTGGTGGTGGTCCGGGTCCTCCGCGGTCCCTCGCAGGCGGACGAGTCCGTGAAGAAGCTGCGTAAACTGGTCCACTGCCAGTGGTGCGAGGAGCGGGGCTTCCTGAGGCACGGCGCCGTGCTGGATGGTGAGCAGGGGGGAGGAGCTTGAGTCAGCGGCTAACCGCTGCTAGCGCTTCAACGCCTGCGTTTCCTCCAGACAGGCTGCCCTGCGGCTGCCACGGGAGTCTCCCGGGAAAGACGGCGGTGCACCTGGGACCGCTGTGGTGAGAGCACGTCCTCACACGCGTCCCCCCGTCTGGGGACGGCACGCAGCTACAGGTGTGTCTGTCGTCCCCCCCCCCCCAGGTGTGGCGCTCTGTTCAACACGGGCTTCCTGAGGACGATGCTGGCGGCGGCGGTGCAGCACGGCATGGACGACGTCCAGCCGCTCATCAAGATGCTGATCTGCGAGTCGGAGTGCAGCACCCTCAGGGCGCCGGTCCACGGGCCGGCGGCGGCGGCGGCGGCGGCGGCGGCGCCCAGCAGCCGGGGTAACGAGCCGACGCCCCGCACAATGTTTCCCTCGCACCCCGACTGACTCCTGTCTCCGCAGTGGAGTGTGGAGTCGTCATCAAGACGTCGCAGAGCGGCGGGGACGCGGGGGCTCAGTTCGGTGAGTCCCGGAGGGTCAAACGTCCTACCGTTAGCTAGCGTCCCACTTTACCGCTACGTAGCAATGTCCCCCCAGGACAAGCCTAGAACGTCCTACCGTTAGCTAGCGTCCCACTTTACCGCTACGTAGCAATGTCCCCCCAGGACAAGCTTAGAACGTCCTACCGTTAGCTAGCGTCCCACTTTACCGCTACGTAGCAATGTCCCCCCAGGACAAGCCTAGAACGTCCTACCGTTAGCTAGCGTCCCACTTTACCGCTACGTAGCAATGTCCCCCCAGGACAAGCCTAGAACGTCCTACCGTTAGCTAGCGTCCCACTTTACCGCTACGTAGCAATGTCCCCCCAGGACAAGCTTAGAACGTCCTACCGTTAGCTAGCGTCCCACTTTACCGCTACGTAGCAATGTCCCCCCAGGACAAGCCTAGAACGTCCTACCGTTAGCTAGCGTCCCACTTTACCGCTACGTAGCAATGTCCCCCCAGGACAAGCTTAGAACGTCCTACCGTTAGCTAGCGTCCCACTTTACCGCTACGTAGCAATGTCCCCCCAGGACAAGCCTAGAACGTCCTACCGTTAGCTAGCGTCCCACTTTACCGCTACGTAGCAATGTCCCCCCAGGACAAGCTTAGAACGTCCTACCGTTAGCTAGCGTCCCACTTTACCGCTACGTAGCAATGTCCCCCCAGGACAAGCCTAGAACGTCCTACCGTTAGCTAGCGTCCCACTTTACCGCTACGTAGCAATGTCCCCCCAGGACAAGGAGCATGTTTCTAAGACACCGTCGTCTCTTCGTATGAAACCCGAAGACCCTTTGTCCTTCCAGGGAAACGGAAGCAAGGAGACGAGCCCGGGAACGTGGTGAAGAAGCTGAAGCCGGACGCGTCCCTGGAACACCCGTCCCCGTCCCCGTCCTTCTACTACAGCATCCACCGCCACAGCATCAGGGGCATGAACATGCCCAAGTAAGCAGCCTCTGCCCCCCCAGGACACTCCTGTGGACGTCCCCCCCGACATGTCTGAGGGGACGTCCGCAGCCCGGAAAGCTGCGTCTGGCCGACCAGAACCGGGAGGCTTCACATGAAGACGATCCGAAGACGATCCGGGCAGAGGGAGGAGCTTAGTGCGTCATCGGAGGTTCTGCCACCAGCGCTGGCCAATGACGGCATATTGATTAACGATAAGTCTTTAGTCTGGATCAGAACCCGAGCTGCTCCATGTGGAACCTCCCGGTTCTGGTCGGATCGTCTTCATGTGGAACCCACAGAACCGGATCCTGGATCTAATCCGGTGTCTGAAAGAATCTCTTTGTCTCCTCAGGCTGAACAAGTTCCTTCAGTACCTGACGGAGGCCGGCTTCAGGGTGAGCCGGACCCACTTCGACCCGACGGGGGTCCGAACCGACGCCACGCTGCAGCAGTTCAAGTCCGTCCTCACCAAGTACAGCGTGCCGACGTGCACCAGAACCGGCACCGCTCCGAGTGTGAGCCCGGAGCAGACGGTGTGAGGGAACCCGGTCCACCACCAGAACCCGGTCCACCATCCAGAACCCGGTCCACCACCAGAACCCGGTCCACCATCCAGAACCGGAGCAGACGTGTGACGGAACCCAGGTCACTATCCGGAACCCGGTCACCATCCAGAACCCGGTCCACCATCCAGAACCCGAGCAGACGGTGTGAGGGAACCCTGTCCACCACCAGAACCCGGTCCACCATCCAGAACCCGGTTCACCATCCAGAACCGGAGCAGACAGTGTGAGGGAACCCGGTTCACCATCCAGAACCCAGTTCACCATTCAGAACCCGGTCCCCCATCCAGAACCCGGTTCACCATCCAGAACCGGAGCAGACAGTGTGAGGGAACCCGGTTCACCATTCAGAACCCAGTTCACCATTCAGAACCCGGTCCCCCATCCAGAACCCAGTTCACCATTCAGAACCCGGTCCCCCATCCAGAACCCGGTCCACCATCCAGAACCGGAGCAGACGGTGTAACGGAACCCAGTTCACCTTCCAGAACCGTTCTGCTCCAAGCCCCGCCCACACGGCGCTCTCTGTAGCCCCGCCCATTTCATCCTGAACTTTTTTTTCTTGTCTGATATAAAATAAAAGTCTCTGGGCTCCGGGTTTGTTGTCCGGTTCGTGACGTCATGCAGGTTCTGTTGATCACGTGTCACCTTCATTCTGATGAAGATGAGTGAATCTGAGGAGAGGAGGCGGGACGGGAGGAGGGGGGCGTGCTGCTCCTCCTCCTCCTCCTCTTCCTCCTCCTCCTCCTCGGAGCCCTCGCGGCAGATCGACGTCACTACCTGCGGACCGGCGCCACCTGTGGATCCTCCTGCCGCTCCGCTATGGGGATCTCAGCGTCCAGTCTGCTGGACGAGACCAAGTCCAGCTACGTCCGAGGTAAGACCGGAACCGGGCCGGCGGCTCCGGTCGGGTCGGAACCGAACTTCCTTCTGTGTCGCTCCCCGCTGTCTGATTGTTTCTGGACCCGGCCAGGGACGCCGGCTCCTGAAACGGTCCGGATCGGTCCGGATCCGGTCCGGATCTGAGCGTCACGGCTTGGAGCTGAAGCGTTTCGCCTCGTCGGTTGGCGGCCCGCGTCTCCTGAACTGGTTCCCGTCGGGCGGACTGGAACCAGTCTGGAACCAGTCCGTCCGGTTCCGTGCGCTCTGAGGGTTCGGGCTGTTCCTGCGTTTCCTGTCCCGCTGAGCGGAGAGACAGACCTGAGTCCCCTGTCCGGTGTCCCCTATACGGGGCGTGTCACTGAGTCCGGACGAAAGATGCTGTGTGTGTGCGCGCGCGTGCGTGCGTGCGCGCGTGTCAGTGACACAGGTAACAACAGGTGTGCTGCAGGTGCCTTTGTTTACAGGACAAAGCAGCGAGCTGGACCAACGAGAGCGCAGAGACACGTCAAACCAACCTGACCGCAGGCCCCGCCCCTTCCTCCCGGTTCAATCCCGGTTTTACATGAATGGTGGTAGGGTGACGTCATCACGAGAGTGATGACGTCATCACGAGAGTGGCGGCAGCTGGCCCATCGTTCCTCCTGGATGGGAGAATCGATCTGCTCCTGATGCTGATGCTGGCTGTGCTGCCTCTGCTGTTGCCGTGGTAACAGAGACTCGCATGTTTAAACTGGGTTCATCAAAAGCAGCAGAAACGGTCGGTCCAGCTGAAGACATTCCGTCGTCGTAGTTTAAAAACGTTATAATATCTCGTAAAGGAGTCTGTTTGATGCGTAAAGTACACGACCGCGTACTCTGACTGCTGCATTACGTCGTGGTACATTTACATATCGTTTGCTTCGTGTCATAAACTGTTTAACCCGGAGTAAAGATCTCCTTTCAATAAATATCTCATCTTCCAATCAGAAGCCTCTTCTGTGTCCGGGCCCCTCCCCCTGCCCCCCCCCTCCCCCTCCCTTCCACGGTCTGTTGAGACTTGCAGCGATTTGTCCGTCCTCTCAGGTATGTCCTCCTGGCTCCCTGGGACTGTGATGTCAGCTGGGGGCGGGCTTTGTTCACCGTGGCTGCTGATTGGTCCCCGTGCGTGTTGTTCTGACACGTCGACGGTTTCACTGTTTGTGACTCATTTTATTCTGAAGAACAGGTCTGTCCAGAGGAGCAGGGGGGGGGGGGGGGGGGCGTCCCTCTGGAGACAGCCTTCACTAGAGGAGCAGGGGGGGACGTCCCTCTGGAGACAGCTTTCACTAGAGGAGCAGGGGGGGACGTCCCCCTTTCACTAGAGGAGCAGGAAGGGACGTCCCTCTGGAGACAGCTTTCACTAGAGGAGCAGGGGGGGACGTCCCCCTTTCACTAGAGGAGCAGGGGGGGGGGGACGTCCCTCTGGAGACAGCTTTCACTAGAGGAGCAGGAAGGGACGTCCCTCTGGAGACAGCTTTCACTAGAGGAGCAGGGGGGGACGTCCCCCTTTCACTAGAGGAGCAGGGGGGGGACGTCCCTCTGGAGACAGCTTTCACTAGAGGAGCAGGGGGGGGGGGACGTCCCTCTGGAGACTATGGTTCACGTTCCAGCGCCAGCGTCCCTGAAGGGAGAGACACGTTTAAAGACACGTCTAGTATTGTTAGTCGTGGCTTGGGTCCAGAATCATGCTGGATCTGGATCTGGACCTGGTCCACCAGGACACCCCGGTTGGTTTCCGGGCCGCAGCCGGCCGGCGTGACGCTTCCCGTCTCCCGGCGTGACGCTTCCCGTCTCCCGGCGTGACGCTTCCCGCCTCCCGGCGTGACGCTTCCCGTCTCCCGGCCTGACGCTTCCCGCCTCCCGGCGTGTCGCTTCCCGTCTCCCGGCGTGACGCTTCCCGTCTCCCGGCGTGTCGCTTCCCGTCTCCCGGCCTGACGCTTCCCGTCTCCCGGCGTGACGCTTCCCGTCTCCCGGCCTGACGCTTCCCGCCTCCCGGCGTGACGCTTCCCGCCTCCCGGCGTGACGCTTCCCGTCTCCCGGCGTGTCGCTTCCCGTCTCCTGGCGTGTCGCTTCCCGTCTCCCGGCGTGACGCTTCCCGTCTCCCGGCGTGACGCTTCCCGTCTCCCGGCCTGACGCTTCCCGTCTCCCGGCGTGTCGCTTCCCGTCTCCCGGCGTGACGCTTCCTGTCCCCCTACAGGCCAGGCGGAGGCGGCGCTGAAGGACTTCAGCCCGTACTACAGGAAGCAGTTCTCCGTGGCCCATTTCTGTCAGGTGGAAGATGATCTGGAGCATCGCGAGGAGACGATGACCCGGCTCCTGAAACAGCAGGTAACTGTCCCAGACCGTCCCCTCCTTGTCCTCATAAAGACCCTAAACCCAATGTCTGTGTCGAGCAGCCGGCTCCCGAGGAGGGCGAGGTGCTCTATGAGGAAGGCCTCTTTTATTTTGACGAGACCAGGAAGTGGAGGGAGAGGTACGTGGTGGTCAGAGCCAACTACAGCCTGGAGTGTCACGAGAGCCTGGAGGTGAGGGTGCACTCATCAAACGCACCCGCTGCATGCGCAGAGCGCAGGTAACGTCTGCTCACCTGTCCACAGAGCTTTATCAAAGGGGTCCCTCCACACCAGAAGCTGCTGCCCACAGGGGGCGCTGTGCTCACCACGGAGGAGAAGTACATGGCCATGGTGGACCAGTGTTTCCCCGGCGACACCAGTGAGTCGCGTTTGGATCCAGAAGTAGTCTGTACCGATGTAGTTTATGTACCGATGTAGTTTATGTACCGATGTAGTTTATGTACCGATGTAGTTTATGTACCGATGTAGTTTATGTCCTGATGTAGTTTACTGCCTGATGTAGTTTATGTACCGATGTAGTTTATGTACCGATGTAGTTTACTTCCTGATGTAGTTTATGTACCGATGTAGTTGACTTCCTGATGTAGTTGACTTCCTAATGTAGTTTATGTACCGATGTAGTTTACTTCCTGATGTAGTTTATGTACTGATGTAGTTTATGTACCGATGTAGTTTATATGCTGATGTAGTTTGCTTCCTGATGTAGTTTATATACTGATGTAGTTTATGTACCGATGTAGTTTATATGCTGATGTAGTTTGCTTCCTGATGTAGTTTATGTACCGATGTAGTTTACTTCCTGACGTAGTTTACTTCCTGATGTAGTGTATTTCCTGGCGTAGTTTACTTCCTAATGTAGTTTACTTTTTGCCGTAGTTTACTTCCTGATGTAGTTTACTTCCTGACGTAGTTTATTTCCTGACGTAGTGTACTCCCTGATGTAGTGTACTTCCTGGCGTAGTGTACTTCCTGATGGTGTTTGCTTCCTGGCATAGTTTACTTCCTGATGTAGTGTACTTCTTGACGTAGTGTACTTCCTGGCGTAGTGTATTTCCTGACATAGTTTACTTCCTGATGCAGTTTACTTCCTGACGTAGTTTATTTCCTGACGTAGTGTACTCCCTGATGTAGTGTACTTCCTGGCGTAGTGTACTTCCTGATGGTGTTTGCTTCCTGGCATAGTTTACTTCCTGACGTAGTGTACTTCCTGACGTAGTGTACTTCCTGACGTAGTGTACTTCCTGGCGTAGTTTACTTCCTGGCGTAGTTTACTTCCTGACATAGTTTACTTCCTAATGTAGTTTACTTCCTGGCATAGTGTACTTCCTGGCGTAGTGTACTTCCTAATGTAGTGTACTTCCTGGCGTAGTGTACTTCCTGACGGTGTTTGGTGTTCCAGGCCTGGAGGACTTTGCTCCGCCTCCGGCGGCGATGCCGGGACCCTTTCCGGTCTACCTGAGGCTGCCCTACAGGAGAGACTCCTACTTCTGCTTCAGGCAGCAGCACAAGCAGGAAGCGTTCATCTCCATCCTGTCTGACTGCATCCGGCACCAGAACCAAGGTGAGGCCCAACCAGAGAACCCGGCAGGGGGTCCAGAAAAGAGACACAGCAGCTCAGAACCGGGTCAGACCAGAGCAGCTCAGAACCGGATCAGACCAGAGTAGCTCAGAACCGGATCAGACCAGAGTAGCTCAGAACCGGGTCAGACCAGAGCAGCTCAGAACCGGATCAGACCAGAGCAGAGCAGCTCAGAACCGGGTCAGACCAGAGCAGCTCAGAACCGGGTCAGACCAGAGCAGCTCAGAACCGGATCAGACCAGAGCAGAGCAGCTCAGAACCGGGTCAGACCAGAGCAGAGCAGCTCAGAACCGGGTCAGACCAGACCAGAGCAGCTCAGAACCGGATCAGACCAGAGTAGCTCAGAACCGGATCAGACCAGAGTAGCTCAGAACCGGATCAGACCAGAGTAGCTCAGAACCGGGTCAGACCAGAGCAGCTCAGAACCGGATCAGACCAGAGCAGCTCAGAACCGGATCAGACCAGAGCAGAGCAGCTCAGAACCGGGTCAGACCAGAGCGGAGCAGCTCAGAACCGGGTCAATACTTTCATCTGTGTGTCTGTGTGTGTGTGTGTGTGTGTGTGTGTGTGTCTGTGTGTGTGTGTGTGTGTGTGTGTGTGTGTCCGTGTGTCTCAGACTTCCTGAAGAAGACGACCTTTGAGGTCCAGGCCTTCCTCAAAGCCGTCCAGCTCTACAGGGAGGACAGAGGACGCTACGAGGCCTGGGACATGCTAATAGGAAGTGATGTCAGAGTACGTCCTCCGGTTGCACCATCAGCCAATCACCAGCTGATCGCCGTCTGAGCGCACTTCCTGTTTGCAGGTGATGGGGAACCTGGTGATGGAGCGGATGCTGCCGTCCCTGGAGGAGGACATGCTGCCCCGCCTGAAGGCCAAGAAGACGGAGAAGAAGAGGGTCTGGTTCGCTGTGAGTCCCCGACCCGGTCCCCGGTCCCGTCCTCCACCCTGCGGGACGCCCAGGCGGTGACTGTCCCCTGCCGCTGTCCCCAGACGGTGGAAGCGGCCTACATCCTGGCCCAGGAGCACCTGCTGGAGCGGCTGTCGGCGCTGAAGGACGAGTGCCGGGCCCGGACCTGCCGGCAGGAGATCCTGATCCACTCCGACATGGACCAGATCCTGAAGGCCAGAGGACAGCTGGAGGACAAAGTGCGAGGTAAAGCCCGGGTGAGGCGGCCCGCGTGTGTGTGTGTGCGGCGTGACAACGCCCCGCCCCCTTCCTTACTCCCAGCCGCAGTGTCGGCGCCGGCGGAGACGCTGTGCTCCGAGTCCATCCGGCCGTCCCTCGGCGCCGTCCTGGAGGAGCTGCTGGGGCCCGTCAGCGCCGGGTTCCAGGAGGCGCGGCAGCTGAGCGGCGTCCTGATGGACGACGTGTGTCGGGACGTCCTGCTGCAGGGGGACCAGGAGCAGCTGAAGAAGGTGCGGACCGCGGGCCTGCAAACCAGAACCCTGCCCTGGGGAACCCCGCCCTCTAACCCGCCCCCGCCCCCCCCCCCCCCCCCTGCAGGTTCTCGCCGCCATGGCCCGGCCCAACCTGCAGCGCTGCTACCAGATGATGGACTCGCTGCAGGACAAACAGCAGCCGGACCGGTTCGGCCTGTCCGGCACCACGGCGGTGGTCCAGAGCGCCCAGATCGACCTGCAGCAGGTACTGGCAGTGCCGTTGTAGTGACGAGCTTTCACCTGTAGGGGGCAGCAGTGCAGTTTGTCTTTTAGGAGAAGGATCTGATCTGGATCCAGATCAGATCCTGGATTCTGGATCATTAACATTGGAGTCAGAATTTGTTCCTCAATATCTCGGCTGATTATTGATCGATGATTGTGATTATTATCGTTGGGGGGGGGGGGGGGACATTCAGAGGAACCGGATCCGTCAGGAGGGGACCGGATGCAGATTCTCTTTGCCCCTGATGAATACCTGGGTGTAGTCCCCCGGGGGGGTTTAATGCGGGTCTGGTTCTGCCGGGTCTGGTTCTAAATGGTCTTGGTTCTACCGGGTTCTGGTTCTACCGGTTCTGGTTCTACCGGGTTCTGGTTCTACCGGGTCTGGTTCTGCCGGGCCTTGGTTCTACCGGGTCTGGTTCTGCCGGGTCTGGTTCTGCCGGGCCTTGGTTCTACCGGGTTCTGGTTCTACCGGCTTCTGGTTCTGCCGGGTCTGGTTCTGCCGGGTCTGGTTCTGCCGGGCCTGGTTCTGAAGCTAACAGCTGCTTGTGCTCCAGCTGATGGAGAACGCTGCCTTCACCTTTGAGCAGCTGCTCTTCAAAGCCTTCAAAGACAACCCAGACGACCCGGACGGCGCCGGCTCTGCCATCAACAAGGCCAAACACAGAGTGCTGAAGGTCAGAAGGTCACGTGATGTCATCTTAAAGGGACGGCCCACTCGTCGTCTCCCCTGATTGGCTGTGTGTCCCGCAGCAATTTGACCACGACAGCAGCACAGTGAGGAAGAGGATCTGCAGGGAGACCCTCATCTTCATCACTCTGCCCTTCATCAAGAAGAACCTGGAGACCAGCTGCAGACCTGTGAGAGCACACACACACACACACACACACACACACACACACACACACACACTCACACACACACACCTACACACACACACACACACACACCTACACACACAGACACACACACACGCACACACACACGCACACGCATACGCACACACACACACACTCAGACACCTACAAACACACAGGCAGACACACACACACACACACGCACACACACGCAGACACACACACCTACACACACACACACACACACACACACTCACACACACACACACACACCTACACACACACACACACACACACACTCACACACACACACCTACACACACACACACACACACACACCTACACACACAGACACACACACGCACACACACGCACACACACACACGCACACACACACACACGCACACACGCACACACACACACACACACCACACACACACGCACACACACACACACACGCACACACGCACACACACACACACAGACACACACACACACGCACACACACACACACACGCACACACACACGCACACGCACACGCACGCACACACACACACACTCAGACACCTACAAACACACAGGCAGACACACACACACACACACACACGCACACACGCACACACACGCAGACACACACACCTACACACACACACCTTTGTGTTCTTGTCCAGGAGCTTCGGGGTCTCGACCGGTCCGTCGACGCCGACCACTCGGACTTCATCCAGGTGGAGAACGTTTATGAAAGCGTCCTTTTGCAAACGCTGGACAAGGAGGTCTCTAAAGGTAGAACCCGGTCAGGTGTTCCCCTGAAGCCACGCCCCCCGGAGACGTCTAACCTGGCTGTTCTCTCCTGCAGCGGTGAAGGAGGCGGCGAGCCTCCAGAAGTTCAACCTGTTCACGGACAGCAGAGACCTGCTCGGCTCCAGCGTCTCCTCCCCCTGCCCCTCCCCCTCCACTCCCAGCAGCGCCGCTGACGTTCAGGGGGCGGAGCATGGCATCCAAACCGTGAAGGAAGGCGTGGCCCCGACCTCGCCGCTAGCAGAACCAGTCGGTCAGAGCGACACACACAAAGGGGCCGATGAGGATCTGATCCAGCTGGGTCAGCCCCGGACCGGCGCCGCTCCAGCTGAAGGGAGCACGAAGACGGGCGCGGAACCGCCGGGACCAGGAAGCGATCCCCCAAACGGGGGCGGAGACCCTTCAGCAGGAGGCGGCGCTGAAGACCGGATGGTCTGTGGAAGCGGAGGAACCAGGTTCGAGTCTCCCTCTAGTGGTGACGCACCTGAAGACGTCGGTTCTGTCTCAGACCCCGATTCTCTACACGTGTCGGTGGGGAGTGAGACCGCACCCTCAGACCTGGAGTCCACCCCAGGGGACGAAAGGTGCGAGGATCAAAGGTCAATGACCTCTGACATCCTGGAGGGCGAGGAAGACGTGAGCAGGTCACCCGTGAGCTCAGGCGGTTCGGCTCGGGACGGGACGGATCCGGATCCGGATCCGGATCCTCAGGCCCAGAGGGGACGCCGTGAGCAACATCACCAATCAGCCATCGGCGGAGGAGGCGGCGACCTCTGAACCCACCAAAGAGGAAACGGCGCCCAGCCCCAGAGCTCCGCCCCCGGACTCCATCAGGGAGATCCGGGACCTGGTGGAGGAGGTGATCGAGATGGAGGCGCTGCTGCGGCGCTCCCCCAGCGGCGCCCCAAAGGAGGAATGAAGCGCGGTTCTGCTGCGGGGAACCGAGATCCACAAGAACCTCCGCGTGACGTTCTGTTTGTAAACGTTGTGATTCATTCACGGACTGGTTGCAGGAAGGCGGGAAACTGCAGCGCCGCGTTTTTATTGGCTCACAGATCAAGGAGGCTCCGCCCAAATCTGAGCTGTTTTCCCGTGCTTCTAATGCTAAGCTAGGCTAACGACGTCCAGCCGCTTCATCACAGGACTGTGCGATTTGAAAGCCCCGCCCCCACAGATCAATATTCATATCAGTGAAACAATCAATCACAAAGCAGATCCTGATTGGTCCGGTGGGGGGGGGGGGGGGCGCCACCTGGTGGCACTTTGGCCGAATCGCACAGCCCTGATCCTGCGACGTCACAGAACGCCACTTCCTGTTTCGTATATGATGTAAGTGAAGAAGTAGCTCCTCACAGTGCCTTAGCGGGGCCTCCTGCTGGCGGATGCGGTTGCCGTGGTGACGGGCGGGAGTCTGCAGCATCCACAGAGTGCCTTTTACCTGTCGAGCGTCGCTTTGCTGTGGCAGAATAAACGGATCTAAACGAGCGTCTCCGTGTGGACCAGTATTTACGCTTCACGCGGGGCTCTCGGCCAATCACAGGCGGCCGTCGGCAGCATCTGCGGCGCGTTACAGCCGATAATCCGGCTGATCTATCGCACCACAGAAGAAGAGCTCACGTTTCAGCCTCGCTCCAGGACACGGTGGAAAATGGGAAGCAGATTGTTTCACATTTCCAAACGCTGAGGAAGAAAATAAATTACAATCCGGGCTCTATTGGGCCAGAACCGGGCCAGAAAACACGACGACAGTCAGAACCCCCTGTGAGAAGCTGCTGCCGGGTTGGGCCGACTCATGAGTTCTCCGGCTGTGATCCAAAGGCGCGGCTCTGTGATGCTAGGAGATCCTGACAGGTCTGCTCAGAACCCGGGCTCATGTGGACCGGGCCTCAGACCCGACCTCTTATTGGTGCCGACGGGACAAATGGAAACCAGACGTGGTCACAAACCTTCGGCTTGAAGTTCATGCTCCCAGCAGGGGGAGCTCTGACACCAGATATCTGGAAGCCCCCCCCATCCCCAGAGCCGGACAGTCAGGACAGGACAGACACCCCCATTAAGGACAAGAATGACCAGAGAGGCTGGACCCGGCGGGCCCGACCCGGTACTCCAGCCTGCTGGGGGGGGGGGGGGGGGATGCTCCTTCCTCTGACCGGCTGCTGAGGTTGGACCGGGCCGGCTGACCCGGGTTCTGACAGATGACGCCGCTTTGCTCGCGTGTCTTTTAGGGGGCGCCGTGAGCCTTTCCGCCTCTCCTCCTCCTGAAAATACGAGCTGTTTGCTTTGCCCCCCCCCAGCGCCTATAATGACGTGTTGTTTTTAGCTAAATCACTTCCAGCGATCAGTTACCCCCCCTCCCCCCCCCAGCAGAAATATGTCTTCTTGCCCTCGCACGCTACAGCTGTCAGGGGGGATTTGAGAGGCGGGCTAAAGGAGAACATGCTGCCCCGCCCGCCTTACTGGCTCCGGTTAGCTCGGTGCTAGCGCTGATGCTGCATCGCCGGTCCCGTCGTTAGCTGGGCCGAGATGGTTCTGGTTCAGGATGCATCTGTTAATCCGTCCATCCCCCATCTGGTCCATGACCTGTGAGGCGTTCAGGAGCACCTCGGTCCCGGAGGCGCCGGCCTGAAGCCAACAGCAGCACGTCATCCGCAAAGAGCAAATCCGGGATTCTGGCTAAACGGCCTTTAATATTCCAGGATTTTCCCTGATTAGCAAAAACTAGCGTAGCGCTTTCCAGGACTCTGCAGAGGGGGGTCCGGGTCAGGATGGGGCCCTCTTCTGCTGCTCTCTCATCTGCCGGTCCCCCAGAGCCCTATTAGAAGCATGTGGTTGTAATTGCCCCCCCCCCCCCCCCCATCCAGTGACACAGAGGTGCCCTGGCACCGACCCGCTGGCAGGCTGGATGCGTGCCCCCCCCTCCCAGCCCTCAGACGCGACCACGCCAACGCCAACGCCAACGCCGTGCCCAGAATAGCTTAATGAGGCACTTTTACTGCCTTTATTAAGGCAGAAACTGGCAGCGAGCGCTAATGCTAACGACCCGCCGGAGGTGTAGCCGTGTGAGCGGCGGCGGATCTTTGCAGTGGGCGTTTTTAATATGTGAACACAGTTCTGCCCCCCCCCCCCCAAACAATCAGCTGATTTACTACCTGGGACTCTTTTATTCAGCTAATTACATGTTTACCGACGTTCTCTCAGAAAACAGGAGAAAAGCGCTATTAGCCGACGCAGCCAAACCTCGTTGGGTTTTACGGCGAGAGGGAAAGACGCCGTTTTATTTTACGGGCGTCCTCGAGGCTTCCTCAGCGCGTCAGAAACCCGCGGGGTGTGTTCTGTGAAGCAGACGCCGCCGTTTGCTAGCTTGCGTCTCTTAAAGTCCCACGCACCGTAAAACGCACACTCTGGACGGGTCCATTCTGGTCCCGGACTTTCGCAGGTTTGACCTGCTGGTGTGAGACCGACGTTCTGATTGGCTGGAACACCCGACCGCCAGAAGTAACCTCTAAGCTAAGAGCGTTAGCATGCATCCAAGGAGACTCGGCGCAAGTCGTCTCTTCTTCAGGTGTTTTAAACTTCAGAGTTGTTCAGTGGACAAGGTCGCGACCCAGGGCCGAGGCGAGAGTGGGCGTGCCACGCCGATGCTCTTATCTGCAGGCCGCCGCCGCCGCCTTAGCATGCTCAGATCTGTTAGCGTGTGGCCGTCGTCGCTCGGGGAGAGGAAAACATCAGTCGGCCGCCAGCGCCTGACAGAACTCATTACTCAAGCGAGCGGCCGACGATGGAAAGGAGCCTCGGCCTCCGGGGCGGCCTGCGATTTGGGCCGTTCGGAACACGCAGGCGGGCCGAGCGGAGCCGGCAGGAATGTGCTGCAGCCTCGCTGCGTCGACGTGTCCGAGTATCTGTCTCCACTTTACTGGGAACTCTGTCTCGCCTCGCCTTGACGCCGCCATGTTGTCTCACCGTCACAGGCCCGAGGGGGGGGGGGGGGGCACCTGGGACGGGCTCGTTCTACGTTCTAGGGCGAATCGGACCAGCCGATGGGAGGACATCACGGCACTCGGGCACGAAGGGCAACGGAGTCGCCACAGGCTCCGTTGTCCTGTCACAGGCTCCGCCCCCTCATGGTAATGAGGAGACGGCTGTCATTAACATCCTGTCCCCGCCGGACCAAACAAAACGTTCAACTCCTCCGTTACGAACAGCCTGAATTTATACTTTACACACAAAACCTGAGAGGCGTTACCGTGGAAACCAGCCTTCAAAACTCACACACACACGCGCACACACACAGATCTGTTCCATATAATATTTATAATCATGCACATTTCTTATGCCAAAAGAGTGCCTGTCTGTGTGTGTGTGTGTCTGTGTGTGTGTGTGTCTGTGTGTGTGTGAGTGTGTGTGTGTGTGTGTGTGTCTGTGTGTGTGTGAGTGTGTGTGTGTGTGTCTGTGTGTGTGTGTGAGTGTGTGTGTGTGTGTCTGTGTGTGTGTGAGTGTGTGTGTGTGTGTGTGTGTCTGTGTGTGTGTGAGTGTGTGTGTGTGTGTCTGTGTGTGTGTGTGTGTGAGTGTGTGTCTGTGTGTGTGTCAGTGTGTGTGTGTGAGTGTGTGTGTGTGTGTGTCTGTGTGTGTGTGAGTGTGTGTGTGTGTGTCTGTGTGTGAGTGTGTGTGTGTGTGTCTGTGTGTGTGTGTGTCTGTGTGTGTGTGAGTGTGTGTGTGTGTGTCTGTGTGTGTGTGTGAGTGTGTGTGTGTGAGTGTGTGTGTGTGTGTCTGTGTGTGTGTGTGTCTGTGTGTGTGTGAGTGTGTGTGTGTGTGTCTGTGTGTGTGTGTGAGTGTGTGTGTGTGAGTGTGTGTGTGTGTGTCTGTGTGTGTGTGTGTGAGTGTGTCTGTGTGTGTCTGTGTGTGTGTGTGTCTGTGTGTGTGTGTCTGTGTGTCTGTGTGTGTGTGAGTGTGTGTGTGTGTGTGTGTGTGTGTGTGTGTGTGAGTGTGTGTGTGTGTGAGTGTGTCTGTGTGTGTGTGAGTGTGTGTGTGTGTGTCTGTGTGTGTCTGTGTGTGTGTGTGTCTGTGTGTGTGTGTCTGTGTGTCTGTGTGTGTGTGTCTGTGTGTGTGTGAGTGTGTGTGTGTGTGTCTGTGTGTGTCTGTGTGTGTGTGAGTGTGTGTGTGAGTGTGTGTGTGTGAGTGTGTGTGTGTGTGTCTGTGTGTGTGTTTTCTAAGCGGGACGGTAATTGAAAACAAATCCTCGGTTTGTAATGAGGTCGGTTTCTGTTCGGTTCGGGTTTGATGGAGGCGGAGAGAATCAAGCCAACGTCTCACCTCGTCAATCCACACGCACACGCACGCACGCACACACACGCACACACGCACACACACACGCACACACGCACCCACGCACACGCACGCACACACACACGCACACGCACACGCACACGCACACGCATCACTGGGGGATGATTAGTGACATGAAACCAGATGTTTTCAGTCAAATGAAGTTATTTATTAGTTTATAGAGGATTAGAGGAGCAAACATGAACAGGTTCAAAGGAGGAGGAGGAGGAGGAGGAGGAGGGGGAGGGGGGGGGGCCTTCATCCCCTCGTATCTAACAGGTTACATAAAATCTATCACTGATCAGCTGTTAATAATCAAACAGGGAGTTTAAATCTCTCTGTTTTTATTGACTCTAATGGTCCACACCTGGATGTCTTCATCATCGTCTTCATCAGCCACACATCAGCTGTAGCTGTGTTCAGCTGTTTAAAGGAGACCAACACGTCCTGATTGACCTTCATTCACTTCCTGTCGCAGACGCCCATATTTGGTGTGAGTGAAGCAGGTCACCTGGCTGTCACGGACTGCTGAAGGCCTGGACCAGGACTGACACGGGGGTGGGACCTGGACCAGGACTGACACGGGGGTGGGACCTGGACCAGGACTGACACGGGGGAGGGACCTGGACCAGGACTGACACGGGGGAGGGACCTGGACCAGGACTGACACGGGGGAGGGACCTGGACCAGGACTGACACGGGGGAGGGACCGGTCCAAACCAGTGGCGTCCTCTCTCTGATGGTGAGTCCTGATGCTTCTCAGCAGACGCGATGTGATTGGTGGATCAGAGAACATCTGGCCCACAGACAACCGTTCAGGGCGTGTCCTCATTCCTGGGTGTTGGGGGGGGGGGTGGAGGCCGACCATCATCATCATCACAAGGAGCTCCGAGCTCCTTCATCTGAACAGAACAAAAGGCTGGCGCTGTCGGGGCGTCCCATCTGGATCCGAGGAGACAGGCGCCATTGTTCCCGCCCCCTCACCTCTCCTCCGCGACCCCGTCTTCCTGTTGTGCTGACTTGGCAGCTGGACAGGAATTTTTATTTTGGTTTCCCCGCTGGAGGTGAAAGTTCCCGGGATGTGGAATCGGAGGAGACGTCGCCATGTTTTGCTCCCAGCGGTCTTTCTGGGATAGCGAGAGGAACGTTTCATCCTCCCTGGGAGACGGCGAGGAGGCCTCCGCTAGCACGCTTTAGCGAGCGGCTAGCATTCCAGACTCGTGCTGCGATTTAGTTTCAGTCGCTTCGTATCCATCATGGAAACATGGAGACGCCTGATTGGTGCAAAGTGGGAACCAACAGTGATGTCATCTCTAAATAACAGCTGTTCGGTCCCCGTCTCTGGTGTTAGCATTAGTTGTTTAGAAGAGGCTAGCATGTTGTTTATAAGATGCTAGCATGTTGTTTATAAGATGCTAGCATTAGCATTGGCTGTATCCAGGACAGGTTCTAAATGCTGGTGAATCTGGAGACCCTCCTCTTTCTCGCCCTGACCCCTCACCTTTATCATACCTGACTCCCAACGACCAATAGGAGCAGGGGTTGTGGCTCCTCCCTCTAATGTCTGCTGTGACACGTTTGTTTGTTCTGTTCTGTTCGTTCTACGGCTCCGATAACGAACCAGAACTTTTGTTTTTATAATATTTTGGGTGACGTGTGTGTCGTTGTCGCTGGGGGGGCCGATGACTCCGCCTCACGGCGGGACGGCGGCGCCTCGGCGTGGACATGTTCTGGAGACTCGGCTGCAGATGTGCTCCAGATATGACTTGTTACGGGATGATGAGTCACTAACGTTTTCAGGACCTTTTAAGATGCTTGCCCCTCCCCTCACCCCTCCCCCCTCCCCTCGCCCCTTTCGGTTTCTCCGCGGGTCGGGGCTTTTAATATTTTCCGTGCTCTGTGTCCAGGACATTTACAGTTGGCGTCAGGGAATGCCGCTGGTCTGAGGGAGGCACTTTGAAGTGTTTGTGGTTTCACATCTGCAGGCAAGATGTGCGTGAGGGAGGAGGGAGGAGGGAGGAGGGAGGAGGAGGAGGAGGGAGGAGGGAGGAGAAGGAGGGAGGAGGGAGGAGGAGGAGGAGGAGGAGGGAGGCCGCTCAGAGAGGAGCTTCTAACGTCATGTGACAATGAACAACATCCCTGAACTCTGTGAGGATCACAGGAGCAGCTCGCCGCCGCCGCGCGGCGCTTAAATCCTCCTTCTTCACAAGGAATGTGTGGCGGCCATTTTTGGGTCCACCTCCGGTCCCATACAGGAAGAGGAGGAGCCTCAGACGCACCTTCGTCATGCTGTCAGTGAGGCGGCGGCGCTCAGAGCTGGGAGAATTGAGTTTCTGTTAGTTTCACACGCTCTGACGACAGAAAGCTACAAGCCGCCATCGAGGCTTTGACAGCCTGACCACAGCGGTGGGCGGGGCCAAGGCACGGCGTCTGACTACCGGGGCGAAGGCCCCCGCGTGGCCCCCACCAGTTGATGAAGCTGGATCTGGCGGTCGCCACCCCTCCAGCATTTACACAATAATTAGCCGGCCTGTTTGACGACAGCGGGGGGGGCTGGGGGGGGGCTGTAACGGAGGCCGCCGCGCCGCTGTCCCACCCAGACGGCCATTTGCAGCCGTTATTAAAGTCATATTTCACAGCTTGAAATGAGCGGGATTGCCCCGCCGCCCCTCCCCCATCTGTTCAAAGCATCACGGGGGGGGGGTCTGCCACCGAGCCGCCACCTCGTGTCTCGGCTCCTGTACACAGCAGCAGATTTCCTCACGCCGTAAATACTGAGAGCGGCGAGGCGTTCGCTGACCGGCTGCGTGCCGGAGAACTCGGCTCTGAACTGACCCCGCCTGCAACGACCCCGCCCCAGGTCATTTAAAGGATGATGTCATCAGGGCTGAGGTCACACGGCGATGACAGTGATGCGTTCACGACTCTGCGGCCTCTGATCTCAGGTGTGTCTGAGGGGGGGGGCTGGATGATGGGACGGGGTACCGGGCAGTCCTGCTCTTCGTCCCGGAGGACGCCGCCTCATGGGTCAGGACAAGGTCCAGCAACGGCGGCGGACCCGGGTACTAGTACTGTAGTACTGCTAGTACTACTACTGCTGAATTAGAACTCTTTAAATGTATGTATTGATTTATTTATGTAGGGGGGCGGGGCATTGTTGAAAGAGTAAGATGCGCCCATCCCCCATCAGACCGGCGTTGTTGTTTGTAATTATTTTTACTTTCTTTGTTTTAAGGCGTCGTTAAAGTTTGTTTGTGTCAAATATGTGATTAGTACACATTTAATAGTGTGTTTAATGAGGAGCAGCCCTCCTCACGCACACACACACACATACACCCACACACACACACTCACACACACACACACACACTCACGGGACGGTTCCGGTCCCTGCTGTAGGTCTTCTGCTGGATCTGTTCTTGGCTTAGCACCTGATCCAAACCCACATCGCTGGCTGAAACATGAAGTTTGTAACTGATGCTCTGTGTGGGGGACAGCTGAGCCCCCCCCCCCCCCCCCCGCCCCACCCTGGACGACACGCTGAGAGTTACAACCTGAACCAGCAGTCGCCTTCGCCCCAGAGACGAACAGAAACGGGACATCCCGGATCCAGGGGCCAAGCTTCACTGGTAGCGCCCCCCAGAGGCAGGAATGTGTTCCTCACAATGGGTCCTTAAAGGTGATCAGACGGTTCTGTTCAGAACTGTGACCCTTCTGACCCTTCATTAGCAGACGTCGCGTTAGCACAGGCCTTGTTAGCAGACGCTCCGTTAGCATACATCTCGTTTACCTCGGTGATATGAGGAGGCTCTGAGTTAACGTTCTGTTACCATGGAAACCAGTCTGTGATCCGTCTCTGACGGACCGTTTGTTGTTTTTGTCACGATGACGCTCAGTAAGGAAATCACATGGGCTCATGTCTGACTCGTCATCAGGTGAGTGATTGGCGTTAGTCGGAGGGGGCGGGGTCTGAACGGCGCCTTGCTGAGGTTGTCCCTCCGTCTGGATCGGGCCCAACGCGGGCCCAACCCTGCTGACGTGACAAATTAGTGTTACTGCAGCTAATGTATTCAAAGCGTCGGCGGACGCTGAGCTGGATTAGCAATGATGGCTATGACTGTCCGTGACGCTAACCACTCCTGAAAAGGTGACGCCACATTTGGCTGCCATTTACTGGTGGGGAGAAAAATAGCTACGAGTTTAACTCGGGGGCATTTTGATGTTTAATTCAAACGGGATGTGGAAAATGTGTTTGGTATATTCTCAAAAGAGCCATTCTGCCGGCGCGATGGTCTCACGCCATCGCGCCCCCAGCTTTGATGATGCTGCACTTTGTCAGTGCCCGCCTCCTCATTGACAAACTATCCTTTCATAAGGAGGAACAGCTCCGCTCCACTCCTGTCGAGCGCTTACGCACGCAAACGGCGAATATTTGAGGCGACTCCTGGATGTGTTTTAAGCAGACATCATCTGACAAGTTGAAATGGAGCCAGGGCGAGTATGAAAGCAGGCAGTGTCTGTCAAAACCAGGAAGTAATCAAGCCCGCCATCCAGCGCAGGGAGCAGCTGAAAGCCATTAGCATTGTGCGGCTTCTACTGTTAGCATGAAGAAGAATAACAGCAATAAGGCTCAGCAGTGTGGACGATCGGAGCGTCTTCCTGGGGGGACTGCAGGGAAACTGGAGGGAAAGTGTTCAGCATTTATTTTCCAGCCTTAAATGTAATGGCGGTATGCTAATGACCCAATGCTAATCCAATTAGCCTTAGGCTGTAGCATGAAAACATCAGAAACAAAAAGAGCAGCAAAAACGGTGAAACGACTTCTACGGATGTTCATCTCTGAGAGTCGGAAAATTAAAGCGACGTTTTAGTTACTAAAAAATGTTTTTTTTATTTCACGCATTCTTTCTTGTAGCGGTTAGCATGTTTGACACGTAGCAGTACCGGCTGAGCACGTAGCCCACAGATGGGACCCTAATGCTGGATGGGCGCTGGATGGACGCTGGATGGACTCTGGACGGATGCTGGACGGATGCTGGACGGACTCTTACACCATCGACGGTCTAAGTCCTGGAGCAGCACTATCAAAAATGCAGCACGGACGCTGAGCTACTAGCGGTTAGCTTGAGGACATGCTAGTTCTCACGTCCCTCCTCCTGCTAATGGCTGCATCATCCACGCCGGGACCCGCCTCCCGGTGACATCACGTCCTCCGGACTCTACTTCATGGCGATCATCCACACGGGCATGACGACGTCCGGGAAGCCTTCCTGCCTCTGGGCCTCCAGGACCTCCAGGCCGGCCCTGGAGATGATGCTCCTCATGATGTCCAGGTGGCGGCTGATGCTGCTGTCCAAGGGGTCCAGCTTGCAGCCCTGCCGCGCCATGTTGTCCTTCATGATGAGGACGCCATTGGGGCGGAGACTCTTCTTACAGTGACAGAGGAAGGTCATCAAATCCTTATCTGTCAGGTGACCTGAAAAAGAGGGCGGAGACGAAATCAAGCAACCACAGAGGAGATAGGACCGTCCGTCCGTCCGCCCGTCCGTCCATGCAACGGGTCCAGAACTGGTCATGACAGCAGTCCCGGACCCGTTGCCGTTGGTGACGGACCCGTCTGACCGATACTTACACGCCACCCACTGCATCCAGATGACATCGTACTTGTTTTTCGGCGGCTTGAACTCCTGCAGGTTGAAGCAGTAGTAGGTCTCGATGCGGTCGGCGTCCTCGCCCAGGTACTCCTCGTGAGCGTGGAGCAGGAAGTGCTCCATCATGTCGGCCATCTCCATCTTCTCGAACACGGGCAGGAGGACGCCTTTGGTCACGCGGCCGATCCCGGAACCGCAGTCCAGGGCGCGGTGCGTGCCGGCCTTCCCGGGACCCTGCGGGCGAAAGCAGGAATGATTCGGAGCGTCACAGAATCCATCGACCGCCAGAAGAGGAGTTGGGTTTCACGCCAGCCCAAACGTCGGGCGCCTGCTGGATGTCGTTACCGCGCCCGTGAGCCGCTCCACGTTTCCAGATGTCCGGCCTCGGTTCCACGCTCTGAACTTCACCAGAGGAAGAACCTCGCTTCAATGCTGGGGGGGGGTCCCTTTCATTTGGCACTCTGACCTCAGTCCAACCCCCCCCCCCCCCCCCCCAGCATCGGGGGGGCCCAGTGACTGTATGACTCACACAGCGAGCTGCCTCTGGCGGCAAGGCGGTCCTCCTGCCAGGAGGGGGCGGTAACACACTGACAGGCTGTTTGTTTTCTATAAACAGAGGAAGGTGAAGGGGGCGTGGCCTGGCTCAAGCCTCTGTTGGGGTCCAGGTGTCGGTTGTTACTTCGACATTCTTCTGCTATGTGACCCATTCAGAACCAGAACCTTCAGAACCAGAACCTTTGATCCTGCTATGTTTACATTAGTGCCAGTGCTAATGTAGCCACTTAGCCTCTCTTAAAGGTGAAGAGGCAGCAGCCAATCCCGTCGCTCCTCTGGCACCTGGTCCCTAGACCCAGAACAGGACCCTGTGACATCACTGGGTCAGAGGAGGCTCACCAGAACCGACGGTGAGTTTAGAGGTGTTTACTTTTATACACTGATGACATCACTGCTCTGGGATCTGCCTCGCCCTGGATGAGGTTCCTGATTGGTCGGCCCTGTGAAGCTCCGCCTACATCTGGAATTTAGTTTATGATTATCTCAGGTGAATCCACCTGTTTTAGGCGGTTCTGGTTCTGGATAGGAACGGTTCTCTCTAGCGCCCTCTGGAGGTACAGCAGAAGGAACAAATCGTTCCCTCTTTCATTCAGTCTTTTAGTTTAATATACTTTAATAGTAACAGCTGGTTTTTGGTGCGTTGTAGGACATCTAGAGCGATCTGGAGGGACGTGGTGGAGCCCCCGCTCAGGGATGCCCCCGCTCAGGGGGGAGCAGGCCGCTCTGGTTTCATCCTTCTCAGTTGTATCTATGGTTTTAAAATGTCTGCATATGCTGATTATATTGTTGTCGCTAATATATGAATATAGCACTGATCAATAATCAGCGCGCACGCAGGGCTTCGCCGTTGTCCCCCGACTCACCACAAACCTCTTGAGAAACTGGCGGGACCCCTCCAGATCCGTGTTGGATATTTCCAGGAAGTCCCCCATCATGCCCTCCTCGGAGGCCGGGACGTCCCGGTAGAACCGCTGGGCTTGGTGGTAGAACTGCTTCTCTCCGCTGATGAACTCGCAGGTGAGCGGGAACAGCTGCACTGTGGGGGCAAACGCAAGAGGGCGCCGTCAGCAGAGGCGGAGCCACAGATGGCCCGCTTCCTGTCAGCCACAGCGCACCTGTGTACCCGACAGGAAGGTAACACTGAGATGGGCGGAGTCAGCCTAACAGACGTCATCATCTCCGCTTCTTCTTCGGTTGGGGAACGCGGGAAACGCGTTACCGTGGAAACGTGATCTGTCCTTGTACAGCTGATTCTGAAAGGATCCTGGATGGAACACGTCAGCTGGGTTGGTGCCAGAGGACCGGCCACGCCCACCGGTCACCTGACCCAACAGAACACGGTCTGTCGTGGAACCCGTGTGCGCTGGGCTGGGGGGGGGGGGCGTGACGCCACAGTGAAACGTGAGGAGGACGTATTTCCAGCTGGCTCTTACAGGTCATGTGACCCCAGGGACGGCGGAGTACTGCAGAAACCGGGACGTTGTCCGTGTTCGTCCATCAGCGCCGGCACCCTAGAGCAGCCGATTACAAGCTGACCTTTGCCCCTCCCCACGAAGCAGATCCAATCACGTCTCATGATTTACGCCCCCTCTGTGACTGATTTTATCATGTGACATCATCGCCAGGAGGCGGGGCTAACGAGCGGCTTCTTACCCAGAGGAATCTTCTCCACCAGGTAAAGGTAGCTGGCGAAGAAGTCGCTCCTCAGCCTGTGGTGCAGGTGGAAGGACATGCTGTGGCGACACATGGAGTCGTCGGTCTCCTTCCAGCGCTCCCTGAAGGCCCGGTGAGCGGCTCTGTGCTCCAGGTTGGCCGATGAGCTGCCGCCGTCGTCCTCCATGGACATGTCCATGCCGTCCTCCCGCTGCTGTCCTGACGGATTGGGAGGGACGCTGGTCGAGGTCGGTAATGCTCGCGCCGCCCGTCTCTCTACAAACAGAAGCAACTGAACCTCAGGCTGCGAATTCCAACAAGACACGAGGATCCAGGTTGACCTGGAGCCCCGCCGTGCTATAATTAGAACATCTTCTCATGTTTGTACGACAGCTGCTGGTTTCACGGTCCACCTCCAGCCAGTCGCTCCTCGACTTACCGGTATTCAACTCACCTTAAAGGGTTAATACATTTCAAATCTCAGCTTCCTGAAGACAAGGCTGCTCCTTCTCCCAGAACCTGGACCGTTTCACACTGTGAACCTGGACCATTTCACTCTGTGAACCTGGACCGTTTCACACTGTGAACCTGGAGCGTTTCACCGTGTGACCCTGGACCATTTCACCCTGTGAACCTGGACCGTTTCACACTGTGAACCTGGACCGTTTCACACTGTGAACCTGGACCGTTTCACCCTGTGAACCTGGACCGTTTACCTGTGTGAACCTGGACCGTTTCACCCTGTGAACCTGGACCGTTTCATCCTGTGAACCTGGACCGTTTCACCGTGTGAACCTGGACCGTTTCACCGTGTGAACCTGGACCGTTTCACCGTGTGACCCTGGACCACCGTTTCACACTGTGACCCTGGCCTGTTTCACCCTGTGAACCTGGACCGTTTCACCCTGTGAACCTGGACCGTTTCACACTGTGACCCTGGCCTGTTTCACCCTGTGAACCTGGACCGTTTCACCCTGTGAACCTGGACCGTTTCACACTGTGAACCTGGACCGTTTCACCGTGTGAACCTGAATCGTTTCACACTGTGAACCTGGACCGTTTCACCGTGTGACCCTGGACCGTTTCACACTGAGAACCTGGACCGTTTCACACTGTGAACCTGGACCGTTTCACCGTGTGAACCTGGACCGTTTCACCGTGTGAACCTGGACCGTTTCACACTGTGAACCTGGACCGTTTCACCGTGTGAACCTGAATCGTTTCACACTGTGAACCTGGACCGTTTACCCGTATGAACCTGGACCGTTTACCCGTGTGAACCTGGACCGTTTCACCGTGTGACCCTGGACCGTTTCACCCTGTGACCCTGGACCGTTTCACACTGTGAACCTGGACCGTTTCACCGTGTGAACCTGGACCGTTTCACCGTGTGAACCTGGACCGTTTCACCCTGTGAACCTGGACCGTTTCACCGTTGGTGGACTCGTCCTTCTAGTCTCTCCTCCCTTCTTCTGGACCCGTTCTGCTCAGGAAACTCTAAAATCAGCCGCCGCTACAAAAACACATAAACGTCAGTCGGCGCTGATTGAAGCCGGAGAGGGCGCCGGGAACGCCATCGGACCTCTTGGCCCGCTTCCACCTCCCAGCCCGGCTGTTTGGATTGCTTTAAATTGGACTGATTATGAGCCGGAGCGGGTCGTCCTGTTTGACCGAACGCGTTCCGACTTTGACAGTTTACTTTGTAAACGACGTCAGGGGTGACCGATCGGGTCGTTGTAACGACAGCTCCCAGCTGGACCTCCAGAACCCCCAGAAACGCTTGAGAATCCACTTTGGGATAAATGCTCCTCCTCTCCCTCCGTCCTCATGTTCTCCTCCGGTTTCTTCTCAGGAGGACATCCAGAGGAGGCGCTGTCTTCTCCCAACCTGCCCACAGACTGTTGCCCTCTTGCCCTCCGATCCAGGGCCGGAGGAACAGCTGTTTACCCCAGGGCTGTCTCCTTGCTGAACTCTGCCCCCTGCTGCCCCCCCACTGCCCCTACACACCACTGCATACTCGTCAGCCCCCCATCACTAAACTGCAGGTTGTACTTGTACTTGTGTAGTGACAGTAAAGTTGGACCCGACCCGACCCGACCCGACGTCCACCTGATTCGACCTTTGAGTCATGTGACCTCTCACAGCAGGACGCCGTCTCCGTGATTGGTTATTAGTTTGTCCTGATGGAGGCTCAGCGGGTCCCGGTGTCCCGTGGTGCTGCTGCAGGAACCGGGTCCACCTGCTTCCAATCCGAGCTGGTTTATCAAAGCCAGACCCGGTTAGTCCCGGTTTCACCTCAGCGGAACATCCGGCACCTGTCCAAGGGTCTCGCCCTTGGACGTCCACAGACAGGACAAGTACTAGTAGTACCAGTACTGTGACTAGAAATACCACTTCACAGGTACTGTAATTGGTAATCTTGTTAACCCATTCTGTTCCAGTCAGTGAACTGAAACCTTCACCTTGAAGAACATCTGACCTCCTGACTCCTCCTCTGACACCTGCCCCTACACCTTGCTCCGCCTCTTGCTCCTCCTCTTGCTCCTGCGCTGGTGGGTGTTTATAGCGTGTTCCGGAGCATGTGATTGGTGCGTGGTGTCAGGTGGGCGGCGTGTGATGAGGTCATCTCTGGCGGCCTTTTGAAGCCTCTCGTGGGGCGTCTCGGGTGACGGCGCATAATTAATATCATGTATTTGTTAGAATAACACCGGAGCCTCTGCACTAATGTTGTTTTTGCAGGGAGGAGGGGTCGTGGGGAGTTCCCTGGGGGGGGGGGATCATGACTCAGAGCTGCTTCATCAATCATCTGCTTCAATCGCGACGCCGGCCATGAAGACGAGGGGATCCCGACCCCGACACCACCCGGACGCCGCATCGTGATGTCGGTTCTACTTCCGTTTGTTGTTTCATTCCAGTGACGAAGCCTGAAATATTTAACTTCAGTTCTGGGCTTGAACCTGGTCTGGGGTCTGGGCTTGAACCTGGTCTGGGGTCTGGGCTTGAACCTGGTCTCGGGTCTGGGCTTGAACCTGGTCTCGGGTCTGGGCTTGAACCTGGTCTCTGGTCTGGGCTTGAACCTGGTCTCTGGTCTGGGCTTGAACCCGGTCGGGTCTGGGCTTGAACCTGGTCTGGGGTCTGGGCTTGAACCTGGTCTCGGGTCTGGCTGGGCGTTTGGTAGCTTCCTGTGAACCCGGGTCCAGACAGGACCGGTGGCGTGTCCGTCCCCTGACTGTGTGGGGGGGTCGTTTTCCTGCCTCTAACTGCCCATGAAGCTTAACAGCCCCCCCTCGCCTGTTTTCACCCCACTGGTGTTTAATGGGATCTCAGTGTTCACCATAAAGGATCCTCCCGTACCGTGCGTGTGTGTGTGGGCGTGCACGTGCGTGTGCGCGTGTGGAGGTGTGCTAATGAGCTGCACATGTTCCGGCCAATGGCTGGCCGCGCTGGGAGCAGCGTAGCTTTAACTTATTAGCGGCAGTAAAAGCGATGCTTCCTCCCGTTTCCCCATTTAACGCCGGGAGCAGACTCTCCAGCTCCCTCCTGTGATTCCAGAGGTTCACTGGGAACATCTGGATCCGATGCCGAACGCGGCCGGGGCCGGGGCCAGTTGTAACTGGACACGGTGGCGGGCATCACAGGAGGTCCACCAGTGGTTCTGGTCCGGCGAAGAGCTTCTCTCTTAACACCTCCCTTAATGAAAAGACCCCGGGTCACATGGTGCTCTGTTCATCTGCTGGCCTCCAACTTGGGTCAAAGGTCAGAACCGTAAAGGTCCCGGGCTCTTTGACATTCCAGCACTCAATCCATTCTGCTGCTGTCGAGTTGCAGTTGAAGGCTCCGCCCCCAAATAGCAATCACCTTTATCGATGGCTAACGTCGCGGTGGAGAGAATATCTGGGTCGGGTTCTGACCCGTTAGGTCCAACTTCACCAAACGCTGTGATAGCATGTTTGTAACCAGCCTGGCATCAGCGCTAATGTTAGCATGTCTGCGTTTAGCGCTGCACTTCAGGAGTCAAAACATCACGCTGTTAGCTAGCATTAGCCTCCACAGCAACATGCTAACTAGCATCTGACGGTCTGAGATTGTTGTGTGAACCCTGTTGATGAAACCGAGGGTATCTATAGTGTGTACTATTTACAGGAAGTACTGGAGTAGTGATTGTGGTAGTGATGACAAAACAGACAGGTGGCGCTGTTTCGTCTCTTGATGCAGCTCGCTGCTGCCCTCTACTGGCTGCTGTTCATATATTTTTACCTTTTCGTTGCTACAGAGCGATTAAAGTGGCTTCCTGACTGGATCAATATCTGCTCAACCTCCACCATTACCAATGATGACCAATCAATACCTGAGTGTGACGTCACTGTGGGAGGACAGGAAGGAGGGGAGGAGCCAGGACCAGACTGTCTCAGGTAATAATCTAAACAGAAACGCAGAGACGACTCACACACACCTACACACACACACACACTCACACACACACACACACACACACACACACACCACCTGAGGCTGAGCTCATCTAAATAATGAAGCGGAGCCCAGCAGCAGAGAATCCCGTAACTCCGCCCCCATCCTGTGAACATGTTTTCTCTCGCTTCGGCGCCGTCACGCGTGACAAACTGACAAAGTGCAGCCGGTCCCGTTTGACCCGCAGCGACTCTCTTAAAAAAGGCCATTCAGCCAATTAATACATTCAGAAAACACCCGGCGCTCCTGGATGTCGTCGCTGGCGTCCTGCGGAGCGTTATGCCACAGCCGGTCATTCATCCGTCGACTCTCCTCCCTGTCGTCTGTTTATGTTGCAGCTGACGAGGCCCAGAGGCTGGTCAGAACCAGCATCCTGGACCACATCGGCACAGACGGCAGGTCCAGGTCCGCGTCTGCTGACACACTGCATACTGCGGCTGAGACTGGCTAATGCACAGCAGCAGACCGCTAGCATCAGTCGTAGACCACTAGCATCAGTAGCAGACTGCTAGCATCAGCAGCAGACCGCTAGCATCAGCAGCAGACCGCTAGCATCAGCCGCAGACCGCTAGCATCAGCCGCAGACCGCTAGCATCAGTCGTAGACCGCTAGCATCAGTAGCAGACTGCTAGCATCAGCAGCAGACCGCTAGCATCAGCCGCAGACCGCTAGCATCAGCCGCAGACCGCTAGCATCAGCAGCAGACCGCTAGCATCAGCCGCAGACCGCTAGCATCAGTAGTAGACTGCTAGCATCAGTAGTAGACCGCTAGCATCAGTAGTAGACTGCTAGCATCAGTAGTAGACTGCTAGCATCAGCAGCAGACCGCTAGCATCAGTAGTAGACTGCTAGCATCAGTAGTAGACTGCTAGCATCAGCAGCAGACCACTAGCATCAGCAGCAGACCGCTAGCATCACCAGCAGACCGCTAGCATCAGCAGCAGAAAGTCGTTTACTCCCATTTGTTTAATGACAAGTAGCATCATGTGACCGGCTGTCTCTCCTGTGATTGGCTGCGGTTCCGAGGAGATAGGGTGAAGAACGCGCTGTTCCCCCCCCCTCTCTGACTTAACATTAAACAGGAAGCGCTTTGAGCTGACGGGGGAGGCAGGGGACCAGGGGTGGGCCGGGCCTGGGTTAGGTATCACATAACGGGGGCCCCGGACCCCAAATCAGCCCCGTCTAGACTCTCTGGCACCTGCCTCTGCTTATTTGCCACAGACGGCCACCGGAGGCCCAGTCAGAGCCACAGTACCACGCCGCAGCCCGCCCGGTGCCGCCGCCCCGCCCCGCCCCGCCCCCGCCCCAGAAACAAACACTGTCCCCAATAAAGCTGCACGGGGGGGCAGAGAGGCCAATCAGCTGGTCGGCTTGGAAAATGCTAGAAGAAGTCCAAAACAGGTGAGACACCATAGAAAAGGGGGCGGGGTTAGTCAACGCCATACTTCAGCAGACGGGACCGATGGAGGACACGGACGTGCTAATCATGCTATCCCTGTTAGCTCACGATATCCTCCCCTCCGCATCTGCAGTTGTCCCGGGAAGGCCTCAGTCGGTCCGGCCTCCTCCTGACGAGCTCCAGTCAGGTTTGACATCGGCGATTACCGTGGTGACTGACGGGCGTGGTCAGCGTGTGATCGCTGCCAGACCTCAGATCAGCGTAATTAGCTGCAGATTACATCCAGGGCCAGAGGAAGTGTTCCATTGAAATGATCAGAGACATTAAGACGTGAGCCACATGAGAGGCGGCCGGCGCGGCCGGCGGCTCTGGAGCGTGTCAGCGGCTGGACGTCCGAGGCGAGAGAGAAAACAGAACGCCTTCTGAGCTGAGACGGCCCCGCCCCTCACAACACCTGAACACAGAAACATGAATAAAGCTCAAACTGGTCTCCAGACGCTGGACATTTTGTCCCAGTTTAGTTTGGAGCCATTTTTGGGACATTGGCTCATTGTAACCTGAGCAGTGACAGCGGTGTGAGATCAAAGCAGTACCAGGCCCGGTCCCAGACATCGGGGGGGTAAGGGGATCACAGCAAAGGAGGAAAAAGGTTCAATTCCATTTCCTGTTCACTGTGGAGGAATGTCTCCACGGGATGGGACGTGTCCCCCTGCCTCTGGTGCCACTCCTGTGTGATCAAACTGGAATTTGTGGGAACACTGGGTCCCTTGTCTGATTGACCCCTGACCCTCACCTCCTCATTTTGTCATAGCAAACACAAAACGCAAACACAGTGGCAGAAAGCGTTACAGCCGACGAGAAGGGTTTAAAAATATCCAATCTATAGGTAGATCTATAGGTAGATTAGATATATAGGTGAATTACTCATAGATATATATTAGAGCTATGGGTGGATTACTCATAGATCTATAGGTAGATTAGAGCTATAGGTGGATTACTCATAGAGCTATAGGTGGATTACTCATAGAGCTATAGGTGGAATACACTAGGAGCTATAGGTGGAATACACATAGAGCTACAGGTGGAATACACATAGAGCTATAGGTAGATTAGAGCTATAGGTGGATTACTCATAGAGCTATAGGTGGATTACTCATAGAGCTATAGGTGGAATACACACAGAGCTATAGGTAGATTATACATATACCTATGGGTAGATTAGACATAGATCTAAAGGTACATTAAACATAGCTCTATGTCTAAATTAGACATTGACCTATGGATATATTAAAACATATATATATTGGTAGATTATATAGATCTTCAGGTAGATTAGACACAAATGTATAGCTATATTAGATACAAATCTATAGGTAGATTAGACGCGTATGGATCTGGTCTCGCCACCAATGCCGCTGCTCCTGATGTCTGTTTTACTGTGTACCTGAAGCCCCCACCAGAATATGTCCCACATTAAGGTCGTCATGGTGATGCTGGCAGGGTTACCCACGTTCCCATCATCTTCATCAGTCCCCTGGTCTAACTGGACCATGTTCCTGCCCCCCCCCCCCCCCCCCCCCGTATCAGCTGGGGTCCTGCGGTCCGGTGACGCAGCCCAGGAATCTGTCACCCCGAGCAAAATGCCTGCTGGTGTTTAGAATCTGGCCACAGAATGTGGAGGTGGTTTGTGGGCCGACGCTGGTTCTGATTAGCTGTGTTTGTGGGAGGAGATCCGTGTTCGCCTGAACCCGGTTCATCATCTCCTTAGATACCCTGTTCTGACTTCCACCTCTTCAGAGAGAGAAGAAACGAAGGATGAAATGTCGAGTGAGGTTTGTGGGAGTTCTGTGGAGGTTTAGTTTTGGTTTTTGAGGCGGTTGAGGTGGAGGTTTTCACTCTCTGGGGGGCGGGGGGGGGTCTGCATCATCCTACCTTGGATTCAGGTCTTTAAGCTCGTCCGGGGCTACGTCTAATTAAAGAAACCGACACTGCCCACATTCATTTCGTTTATAGGTCCAATCCGGTGATGCTGTAAAAAGAGCTTTTTAGAGTGATCGGATCGGTTTTATGTAATTGTTTCTGAATGCGGGTCATAAATCGCAGCGATCATGGCGGCTTGTTTGGTTTGGACTTTGGAGCGATGCGTCACCGCTGCTTTGGCGAACCCACAATCACGGCGCGTATTTGGATCTAATGTGATTAACTCTGCTGAGGCGCGCTCCGTCTGCGCTGCTCCCGGCCCGGTTTCCTGCGTTCAGCTCCATCATTAAAACCCGAATCCGCGACGCCTGCTCGTTTCCATCGCTCTCGTTATGAAATCAGGGCGTGGCCGACGAGAGCGCTTGTACACAACATGAGGCTCCCAGAAGCGGCGGGGGGAGGCTGCTGCTCCGGCTAACGGGCATTCTCTGCCTGTGACGGCTGAGATTGGCTCCAGATGTGAGCGCCGCGCTGGGAAGCGGCTGAGATGAGAGACGGCGAGGCCGCCAGAGCCGCAATAAATCCACGGAATGACTAATGAATGAAACAACAGTGGATTAAATGCACCGTAGCTAAAAATAATGTGATTAAGAATCTGACTCAGCAGCCGGATTGGGGGGGGGGGGGGGCTGGGTCTTTATTTGCGCTCTGCTGGACCACATTTCCCCCCTAATGAGCTTCCAGAGACGCCGATCGAGGTGATTTCATGGAGAATTCTGGGCAGAGCTTGAAGCGTCATGAATCAGTTGTCGTCGCACGCTGGGGTCAGCTGGGGTCAGCTGGTGAAGAGACGCAGCCTCCCTCAGCCAATCAGGAAGGGTCTCCAGCTCCCTGTCAACGCAGCGCAGCGCTCAAGCCGAGCAGGATGTCCAAAGAGCGGGACTCATGAGAGCGCATGCCTCGTCCAATCCTGCACGCCTTTCATGTTGCAGCCCCCCCCCCCCCCCCACAGAGCCGGATCGGGTCGGTTCACTCTCCGGAGCAGGCGAGGGACGCCTCGGACCCGGGGGGCGGGGCCCCGGTCGGATGCCCTCCAGAGAGACGGCCCACATAGACAAAGATCCGTTTGTGGGACTCCTCAGGGCCTGATCTCCGGCCCCTGTTCAGTCGGATCAGGGTCGCTGATTCCTCCGTAATCCCCAATGTCAGTCGATCAAGAACAGAAAACAACCAGAACCGGACCCGGACCCGGGCCCGGGCCGGCTGCAGGGACTCGCAGTGATTGGTGGATGGGTTGATGGTACGTTCTACAAAACGTGTTGTCCCGGCGACGCTGATGAATGGAAACAGGATTGGAGTTTCATCCTGATTGTTTGAAGGTAGAACAGACCAGATGGGTTGACTTTCTCTCTCGGGGGGGGGGGGGGGGGGGGGGTTAGGGTTAGGGTTAGGGTTAGGGGGGGGGCTGTTGGAGAAAGGGTGAAAGATTGGCACAACATTCCTAAAGTCAACCTCCTGTGGGAAGAATGGGATGAGTAAAAGGAGCATTCTGTGCTATTCCTGAAATGTGAGGGGAAATCAAAGGGATGAAGGATAGATGATAAAAAAGAAGCTGACAGAGAAGGGGGGGGGGGGTGGAGGAAGACTGAGGATGAGGAGATAAAGGGAAACGGAGGGCTGCTGTTCGGCTGCAAACCGGCTGCAGATGGTGGCGCGAGGGGTCAAATCCACAACAGCAGCAGGGGGGGGGGCTTCCATCTCCGAGCGGAGGCCTGAGCCCCCAATTATCCTTAATCTCACTCACTGCCTCGCTAATGCACATCTCCTCCGATTGGCTGTTTATTTTTCACAGCACTTCCTGTTTGACTGAGGTCAGAGGTGATGACACACACACACACACACACACACACACCACGTGTTCAGTGATCCACCAAAACAAACACTCCATCCATTGTTAAAAACATCCATCACACAGAATGTGTCCAAATGTTTGTGGACGCCGCTGCACGCTCTGCTCGTCGGGATTATTTGCTGAGTCATGCTGAGTCAAAACAAGCTGGAGAGATTCCAGTGAAGGTTCCCTGAGTCGGAGCAGGAAGGTCTGGCTGAAGGTCGGCGCTGACAGCCGAGTTAGCGTTAGCGTTAGCTTCAGCTGCTTGGCGGGGGTCACCGTTATTTGTTAGCTGCTTTGTGTTAATCGGGACGTTCGGCTGATGTTTCCAGCTGGCACCAATCAATCGTCTCGTTGGAGGAACTTTCTCTGATTCCCATTCGACTCGTCCGATCGGACATGTTGAACTTTTGAACTGACGCAGTCGCCATGGCAGCCTCTCTCCCCAACCCGTCCCACCTCTAACCTTGCAGGTCACCTCAGTAATGAGCCATGTGGTCCCTCCGGCGCTCACTAATCAGGATCCAGGCCGTCCCGTCCTCGGCCGTCGCCGTGGCAGCGGCGCACTCTGAACCCGGAGCGCTCGTCTCTACCATCTGGCCTCCATGCCGGCCTGTCTCCGCGCCAGGGCGATTTATGCCCTCCTGAGGTGTTTTGCCTTTTAACTCACTCATAATTGCCCCCAGATGCAAAAAAGATGTGGAGGCCGGGTTTTATGAGTTGCCAAGCAGAGGTCAGCAGAGGTTTTCTCTCCGCTCCGGCTCCTCAGCGCCGCCGAGGTTAAAAAGACATGTTTATGTCAGAAACCGGAGGAAACCAGGAGTGTGTGGAGTCTGCTGAGAAAAAAGGTGAAGCGAGACTGGATGAAAGCAGGAGACGATCATGAGCTGAAAGGACAGCGGAGCAGAAGGCACTAAAGGCCTTCGTATGGATGCAGCTCCTCCTCCTCCTCCTCCTCCTCCCAAACG
>NC_090905.1:14657561-14685963 GCF_040956055.1 Brachionichthys hirsutus
GGTCGGATTCCCGGCTTCGCTGTGTTGCTGTTACGCAACTTGTTGTGTAACCAAAATAATCTCCGGCTCCTGACAGACGAAGCTCAGGGCCGAGAGCTCCCAGAAGGCTCTGCGTTGCCCTGGAAACGTTCATTTCTGTTGCTGCAGACTTTTACTCAGATATTTTAAAGATTGAAAGACTTTAAACTTTATTAACAGAAACTCACAAAGACGAGCCGATGCCAGAGGGGGTGTGCTGAAAACAGGAAGGGGGCCCTTTCAAAATAAAAGACAACTTGGAACGGGGATTCAGATTTAGATAGCAGGGACGGACTCTGGCCCACATTGGACTCTGAACCGTGCAGGACTCTGACCCGTGCAGGACTCTGGCCCGTGCAGGGTTCTGGCCCACATTGGACTCTGGCCCGTGCAGGGTTCTGACCCGTGCAGGACTCTGGCCCGTGCAGGGTTCTGGCCCACATTGGATCTGGCCCGTGCAGGGTTCTGGCCCGGTTCTGGGGAGCGTGGAGGCGTGTTGGGGGGAGAAGCAGCACATCTGTGATTAATGCGGAGCAGAACTCCTTTGATGGACGAGGCTCATTCCTGAGGCGCCGCGTCAGCCCGAATGGTGGATCTGGTTTCCCAGAGAGGGACGGCGTTGGACCTCCAGAACCGAACCGTCACCCTCGTTTATTTCATGGGGGGGGGCATAGAGCCCAGGCGTCCCGACGATCTTCGCTGAGACTCTGACCGACTTCCTGTCCTCTCCTTTCGGGTCCAGGTGTGGTTCCAGAACCGGAGGGCCAAGTTCCGCCGGAACGAACGGGCCATGCTCGCCAGCAAAAACGCCTCGCTGCTCAAATCCTACTCGGGAGACGTGACGGCGGTGGAGCAGCCCATCGTGCCACGCCCGGCGCCACGCCCAAACGACTACCTGTCCTGGGGTAACGCTGCCCCCTACAGGTAGACACCACTCACTGCACTCGCCTGATGTGTATTGTGTATTCTGATACTACAGTAGTACTGCAGTATTTTAGCGCATACTCTGGTGTAGACACGCGTACGATACTACAGTCGTACTGCAGTATTGTAGCGTGTACTCTGGTGCAGACACTCGTACGATACTACAGTAGTACTGCAGTATTTTAGCGCATACTCTGGTGTAGACACGGGTACGATACTACAGTAGTACTGCAGTATTTTAGCGCGTACTCTGGTGCAGACACTCGTACAATACTACAGTAGTACTGCGACTGCGTATTAATGAATAATTCAAGACACCAAACAAGAAACAAATGATTTCACCTCCGATGTCTGTTTACAATCAATCAATCAATCAGTCAATAGATCTTCTGTTCATGCCCCCCCCCCCCCCTGTCTGTCAGCGCCATGGCGACCTACCCCCCCAGCTGCTCCAGCACCAACACCTCCCAGGGGATGAACATGGCCAACAGCATCGCCAACCTGCGGCTGAAAGCCAAGGAGTACAGCCTGAACCAGGTGCCCACGGTCAACTGAGAGGAGGACGGGCGGGGGGGCGCTCCCGAGGGGGGGGGCCGCCCGAGTCCCCGGAGCGGCCCGGACCCTGGGCTCTTTTATTGTGAAGTCGGACGATGCCGTAGCTGCATTCCTGCGTACTTTTACTCTGAAGGCGACTCTTTAAACACGCGTGTCCCTCCGGTCCCACATCGAGGACTGTCCTCTGGACCGTCTGTCCTCTGGACCTCCTGGACCGTCTGTCCTCTGGACCTCCAGGACCGTCTGTCCTCTGGACCGTCTGTCCTCTGGACCTCCTGGACCGTCTGTCCTCTGGACCGTCTGTCCTCTGGACCGTCTGTCCTCTGGACCTCCTGGACCGTCTGTCCTCATCAGACCCATAAACCTGGGACCAGTTCTTTCTTTTCTCTGAAAGCGACACCAAAGCGACGAGAACTTCTCACATTTATGCAACTTCCTGTAAGCGTTAGTTTGTTACTCCACCGAGGGGGCGTGGCCGATGATGTCACGTGAGCGGCCGGTATAACGGAGAGGCTCGTTTGTTACTCCACCGAGGGGGCGTGGCCGATGATGTCACGTGAGCGGCCGGTATAACGGAGAGGCTCGTTTGTTACTCCACCGAGGGGGCGTGGCCGATGATGTCACGTGAGCGGCCGGTATAACGCAGTAGATTCTCCTCGTTTTTATGATACTCTTTATTTGTAATGGAATAAACATGTATAAGAATAAAAGCATTTGAAAGGAGGAAGTGTCGCGTCCGCATGCAGGAGGTCAACGGCGCCAGAACAGAACCTCCCCCACAGAACCTCCTTCTCAGAACCTCCCTCCCAGAACCTCTCTCTCAGAACCTCCCCCACAGAACCTCCTTCTCAGAACCTCCCCCTCAGAACCTCTCTCCCAGAACCTCTCTCTCAGAACCTCTCTCCCAGAACCTCTCTCTCAGAACCTCCCTCCCAGAACCTCTCTCCCAGAACCTCCCCCTCAGAACCTCCTTCCCAGAACCTCCCCCACAGAACCTCCTTCTCAGAACCTCCCTCCCAGAACCTCTCTCTCAGAACCTCCCTCCCAGAACCTCTCTCCCAGAACCTCCCCCTCAGAACCTCCTTCCCAGAACCTCCCTCCCAGAACCTCCTTCTCAGAACCTCCTTCCCAGAACCTCCTTCCCAGAACCTCCTTCCCAGAACCTCCTTCCCAGAACCTCCTTCCCAGAACCTCCCTCTCAGAACCTCCTTCCCAGAACCTCCCTCCCAGAACCTCCTTCTCAGAACCTCCTTCCCAGAACCTCCTTCCCAGAACCTCCCTCCCAGAACCTCCTTCCCAGAACCTCATTCCCAGAACCTCCCTCTCAGAACCTCCTTCCCAGAACCTCAAGCTGTTCCTGCTTTTCTTTCTTCTGACATTTCCTTCTTATAAACTGGATATTTATGAGCAGGGAAGTCCTCTCCTCCAGATGGGGCCCCGGGGCCTCCTTTAGGTGTTTCTTCTCCTCGGCCCCGCCTAACCTCCGCCCGTGGGCCAATCAGGCTCCGGCTGCTCCGGAGGTGAAGCTGATTTACTTTTCATCTCTGAGGCCTTTAAACGCTTTTTCTTTGAGCAGGTTTGTGTTTTCTGCTAAATTAAATTTGACATAAAAAGTTTTATCTTCTGGCTTTCAAGCAGCCGGTCGCCGCCGCCTGGCTCCGCCCCCTCGCCGCACTTTTATGAGTGTTTTTACTGCTCCCCGCTCGCAGTGGGAGTTTTCTCCTCACGACCAACATGTGCTGCTGGGGGGGCGTTCAGGGACGGCTCCGTCATCGCGTCGTGAAAAGAGAGAGGAGCGCAGTCCCACCGTCGCTAAACCCATCGGTCACTGCGTTGCCATGGAAACATGGAGAAACATTTCTGGACCGTCATGAACCCGACCCATTAGAATCCGAACCGGTGGTTCCGTCTGAGCCCCCCCCCCCACACACACACACACACACTGACCTCCAGAGGTCCTCCAGGTCCGTCCAGGTGGTTTTTGGTGGCCCTGCTGGGTCCTGGTTCTGACTGTGGTATGTCCAGCATTAGACCCTGCCCCCCCCCTGCCCCCCGCCAGGCGCCCCGTCTCACCTTTCAGGGCCAGGACCTGGTCTGACCTGAAGTGATTCCAGATGTGGAAACCTTTTTCACCTCTTCCTCCTCCTCTCGGCCCCCGGGGCCCGTCCAGCCACTCCATCAGGCTGAAGCGTCCCCTCGGACGGGGAGCACATGACAGCCCCCCCCCCCCCCCTCCCACATCTGGAGCTCGTTATGGAGGAGACAGTCGGAGCGAGGGAGGGGCGGCGAGTCTGCAGCAGAGCCGGGACCTTTCAGCCCCTCTCCTTTACCTTTCCTCCTCTTTCATCCCCTCGTTTTCCCGTCTTCCTGCCCCCTCCCCCTCCCCTACCTCATTAGTGAGCGCTTGGGCCCAGCTGTGGGGGGGGGGGGGGGGGGGTGGTACAGGACCAGAAGAACGTCCCGATCTGATGAGAGGACACTGATGAACTTCCGTCTGTCTCCAGGCTCACAGCGAGGACTCGCCGCTTGTCCTCACAACACATGATAGGACAGCGAGACAAGGGGACTACGGGCCCCGCCTTTATGGACCTTTGTAGAACTCTATCGGGCTCCCCGAATACCTTCATAGACCATCACAGACACCGCGGTGTCTTAAACTAGTCTTTTCTTATTCTGGTCTTTTAAACTAGTATTTTTATTATTCTAGTCTTTTAAACTAGTCTTTTTCTTATTCTAGTCTTTTAAACTAGTATTTTTATTATTCTAGTCTTTTAAACTAGTCTTTTTCTTATTCTAGTCTTTTAAACTAGTATTTTTCTTATTCTAGTCTTTTAAACTGGTATTTTTCTTATTCTAGTCTTTTAAACTAGTCTTTTTCTTATTCCGGTCTTTTAAACTAGTCTTTTTCTTATTCTAGTCTTTTAAACTAGTCTTTTTCTTATTCTAGTCTTTTAAACTGGTATTTTTCTTATTCTAGTCTTTTAAACTAGTATTTTTCTTATTCTAGTCTTTTAAACTAGTCTTTTTCTTATTCCGGTCTTTTAAACTAGTCTTTTTCTTATTCTAGTCTTTTAAACTAGTCTTTTTCTTATTCTAGTCTTTTAAACTGGTATTTTTCTTATTCTAGTCTTTTAAACTAGTATTTTTCTTATTCTGGTCTTTTAAACGAATCTTTTTCTTATTCTGGTCTTTTAAACTAGTCTTTTTCTTATTCCGGTCTTTTAAACTAGTCTTTTTCTTATTCCAGTCTTTTAAACTAGTCTTGTTGGTGAGTATATGATGGCAAAAAAGTCCATTTTCATTTCATAATTAAATAAAGAAGGTTTGGGTCCAAGAATGTTCTCTAGCCTAAAGTCAGACTTGGACCTGGTCCAGAGTCCCGAGGCCCTCAGAGGGATTATCAGCTCTCTACCTCCCTCTGCTGGACACTGACGGTCACACAGTTGCAGACATCAGTCTGTTCTCCGACCAAAGGAAGGACAATCCCGCACTGGAACCAGGACTCTCCCAGTCCAGACTGGTGTTATAGAACCAGAACCAGTTACAGAACCACTTCCTGTTTCACAATAAAGGTCCTCCACAAGTTCAATGTTTCTGTGTGCGTGTGTGTGTGTTTGTGTGTGTGTGTCTGTGTGTGAGTTTGTGTGTGTGTGTCTGTGTGTGAGTCTGTCTGTGTGTGTGTGTGTGTGTGTGTGTGTGTGTGTGTGTGTCTGTGCGTGTGTGTGTGTGTGTGTGTGTGTGAGTCTGTGTGTGTCTGTGTGTGTGTGTTTGTCTGTGTGTGTCTGTGTGTGTGTGTGTGTGTGTGTGTGTGTGTGTGAGTCTGTGTGTGTCTGTGTGTGTGTGAGTCTGTGTGTGTCTGTGTGTGTGAGTCTGTGTGTGTGTGTCTGTGTGTGTGAGTCTGTCTGTGTGTGTGTGTGTGTGTGTGTGTGTGTCTGTGTGTGCTTTGTTGGAGAATGTGTAACGTCTGATTCTGATCTTGTTTTACCTGCTGAAGACCTGCTGTAACTTGTCACACACACCTGGGGGTGTGCACACACACGCACACACACACCTGTGCCCCTCCCTCCCTGAGCAGCAGGAGGTGCACTGTGGGCTCAGTGTTCTCCGCAGCAGCAACAGCTCAGCCTCCTCTCTGCTGCCACGTTGACCGACCGCCCGGCGGCTCCTGCCACGGTCGCCGTGGTCACCGTGGTCGCCGTGGTCACCGTGGTCGCCGTGGACCGGGTCGGCCCAGCTCCGTGTCCGGGCCTGACGGGGCCGAGGCTCACCTGGTGGGACAGGAGCCCCAGGGATCCGTGTGTCTTGTTGCAGCAGGACGATGAGCGGATATCTTTACCGAGGAAGGTAAGACCAGTCGAGAGGCGCGTCAACTTTAAGGTGCGTTTCACACCTTTGTCACACCACGAGGTATTGAGGCCTTCGGCGGCGTTTCTGGATGAGGGGCAGCGATTGGCTGAGCTCATGTAACACCTGGACTACCTGTGTGTCACCTCCCGCCCCCGACAGCTTAACCTGCCGAAACAGTCACGCAAAGATTCAGCTCAGCCATGATGCAATCCATGATGGTGGAAGGCGGAGCTTCTCAGGAAACCCCAAAGCGGCATTCTGCTAAACACCTGAAGAAGAAGAGACTAGTCTAAAACACCCGAAGAAGAGACTAGTCTAAAACACCCGAAGAAGAAGAGACTAGTCTAAAACACCTGAAGAAGAAGAGACTAGTCTAAAACACCTGAAGAAGAAGAGACTAGTCTAAAACACCTGAAGAAGAAGAGACTAGTCTAAAACACCCGAAGAAGAAGAGACTAGTCTAAAACACCTGAAGAAGAAGAGACTAGTCTAAAACACCTGAAGAAGAGACTAGTCTAAAACACCTGAAGAAGAGACTAGTGTAAACACGACGAAGACGGCCGGTCGAGCTCTCGTTCTCCATCTGAGGAACAGATCTAGAGATCCAGAAGAACTAGTTAGTGGTTTCTGTGGGAAGTGGACTGATGCCCGTCTCTTGTTCCAGACACTCTGGACCCGAGACGCCGACCCGGCCAGAGGACCACGGACCTTCGGCAGGTGAGTGACCATGTTTTCATCCTGTTTCAGTGTGAGCCCGACCCGGTTCTGTTTCAGACAGAGGAAACGGTTCATATCAGGTGGGGTCTGTTTGCGTGGTTCTGGTGGTGCGTCATCGGGCCTGGATCCAGAACACCTTCGACCTCGATGTTCCAGAATCGCTCTTTAATAGTACTTAATGTCTCTCATTTTAAAGAACCCTCAGAAAGCCGTGCTGATTGCCCCCCCTGGGGATCTGGCACTCCCGGCCCAGAACCGTTTGGGCCCGCTTTTACAGGGCTAGAACACAAATGGTGGTACGGAGGCCTCCAGACTGGAGCTATCTGGAACGCGTTCGGCCTCACAGAGAGGATGAGTTTGGCTCTGGAGCGGTTTCAGCTGGGCAGGAAAACGGTTCGAGGAGCGATCGGGTGAAGCACCTGAAGCACCTGAAGCACCTGAAGCACCTGAACGCGCCCCGCCTTCGTGCCTGAGCTCAGAGTCACGGGCGCTGATTCGGGCAGGATTCGGGTTCAGGATCTGGCCTCAGCAACGCCTCAAAGTCCTGCTACAAAAGCACCACGATCCCACACCCAGTCCAGGTCCACACAGCGAAACAGTTCAGGTTCACGCAGCAAAACAGTCCAGGTTCACGCAGTGAAACAGTCCAGGTCTACACAGCGAAACAGTTCAGGTTCACGTAGTGAAACAGTCCAGGTTCACACAGTGAAACAGTCCAGGTTCACGCAGTGAAACAGTCCAGGTCCACACAGCGAAACAGTCCAGGTCCACACAGCGAAACAGTCCAGGTCCACACAGTGAAACAGTCCAGGTTCACGCAGTGAAACAGTCCAGGTCCACACAGCGAAACAGTCCAGGTCCACACAGTGAAACAGTCCAGGTTCACGCAGTGAAACAGTCCAGGTTCACGCAGTGAAACAGTCCAGGTCCACACAGCGAAACAGTCCAGGTCCACACAGCGAAACAGTCCAGGTCCACACAGTGAAACAGTCCAGGTTCACGCAGTGAAACAGTCCAGGTCCACACAGCGAAACAGTCCAGGTCCACACAGTGAAACAGTCCAGGTTCACGCAGTGAAACAGTCCAGGTTCACGCAGTGAAACAGTCCAGGTCCACACAGCGAAACAGTCCAGGTCCACAACTCAACTGCTCATCTGCTCACTTGTTTTCTTTCTGTCTTCGCAGACTTGTCGTTTGGTGGGACGGACGAAGGACCGCCGGTCCAGATGCACAGCATCAGAGGGGTGGAACAGGTAGGACCACGTAGTGGACAGGAGCTAGCACTGATGCTAGCGTAGCGCTGTGTGTCAGAGGTGTCGTCTCTGCTAGTGACTGCTAAGCTGTGTAGCAACTGAATGTGAGTCTCATTCGCCGTCAGTCTGACTCCCGTTTCCATGGTAACAAAGAAGCTCCCAGTTGTTTGTGATCCGTGTTATCAGCAAATAATCTGACGTCCCAGACGGGGGTCGCGTTCAGGTACATGAACATCACAGCCTCACTGAACGTTCCTGTCCTCGTGACGTCCTGAGATGTTTTTCTTCCTTAAACCCAGGATTACTGCTTCCTCTAGTTACTTTCTGACCAGGATTACTGCGGTGTGATGTCAGAGGGTTGTCATGACAACATCTGCTCTGTGTTATTGCGGAGGTTTATCCTGCTCCACATTATGGCTGTAATTGGACCATTAAGTTGTTTCCCCGCAGCCTTCAGACATCTGAGTCCTTCTCTGCACTTTTCCTGTCTCGTGTGGAACCGTAATAGAACGGATCACAAGTTCTGAACCGCATGTGGAGCATCGCTTTGTCCAAGGTTCCCGTTCTGCTGTCGGTACCGACGGGATCGCAGCGACATAAAGGTAGAAGAAGGGATCCGTGCAACCCACAGACAGATGTTTCATAGGAATTAGCTCTTCTTTTACAATGTGTGGCTCCACCCACAAAGTCCAAGATGGCAGCACGTCGTTTGTCTGTGATTTGATGTGTTTAATAGATTCTTAATTGATGTTAGATCATCTTGTTATTCCTTTGAAGATGGCAGAAGAGGCTCCGCTTGTCCCTGGGACTTGCGGGCTACGCCCTCCCGTAGCTAACGGACCCTCCGAGCGGCGCTAGGCGCTGTGCAGTCCTGAGATTTTGATGAGAGGAAGACTTCGCCCAATCAGAACGCACCTTTCACAAGTGGCCTTTATGGAAGCACATGGCTGCCTGTTAGCGTGTTGGACCGCAGAGACACCGCCTTGATGGATGGACAGATGAGGGCAGCTAATCTGCTATTCTGGCCTCAACCCAGGGCCGTAATGGAGACCCTGACATGTTCTGCTACGCCCCGGGTTCTGCCCCGTCCCGGGTTCTGCCCTGTCCTGGTACTGCCCCACATTACCTATCTTCACACTCTCTGATTGGTTAGACTGGTTAGACCCTTGTTAGCTACAGTTGGCTGGTCCAGCTTGATCCGGGCCTGATCCGGGCCTGATCCGGGCCTGATCTGGGCCTGATCCGGGCCTGATCCGGGCCAGGTGCTGTCACCCATATATAATTGTATTTATTATTGTGTGTATATATATTGATATACACACAGGGTTTTATAAATATGTGTACTACTACATCCTCCTCAGCATCGCCATCTGCTGGACTGGCGCCGCATCCATGATCGACGTGACCAGCTGACATGCGTGTTGCGTGCTGGTGGGCGGAGTCTCTGTCTCCTCTGCCGCTGTGGGTGAACCGAAGAGAACTCTGTTCTGAAGGTCTGTTTGTGTTTCAGGCCCGTCTGAGTCAGAACCGTAGACTCGGGGCCGGATTGGGTTACGCTGCTTCCCACACACAACACGGGGGGGTCGGCCATGACAGTTGGCAGTCGGTCCAGAACCTGATACCGTAATTTAGATCTGCTGTAAACACATAGAATGAGACCCAGACATGTTCTCCCTCTGAACAGCGGCCAGCAGAACCGGGCTGAACGCTGCTGGCTGGACCCGGATGTCACATGTTGATCGTCAGACACACAAACCGCTGGATGTGTGTGTGTGTGTGTGTGTGTGTGTGTGTGTGTGTGTGAGGCTGGAGAACAGCTTGATGATGATGTGTTTACACGCTTCTGGTCCAGCTTGTGTTCTGTACACCAGGTGTAGTTATAGTACTAGGTGTAGTTATAGTACTAGGTGTAGTTATAGTACTGGGTATAGTTATTGTACTGGGTGTAGTTATAGTACTAGGTGTAGTTATAGTACTAGGTGTAGTTATAGTACTAGGTGTAGTTATAGTACTGGGTATAGTTATTGTACTGGGTGTAGTTATAGTACTAGGTGTAGTTATAGTACTGGGTGTAGTTATTGTACTGGGTGTAGTTATAGTACTAGGTGTAGTTATAGTACTGGGTGTAGTTATAGTACTGGGTGTAGTTATAGTACTAGGTGTAGTTATAGTACTAGGTGTAGTTATAGTACTGGGTGTAGTTATAGTACTAGGTGTAGTTATAGTACTAGGTGTAGTTATTGTACTGGGTGTAGTTATAGTACTAGGTGTAGTTATAGTACTGGGTGTAGTTATTGTACTGGGTGTAGTTATAGTACTAGGTGTAGTTATAGTACTGGGTATAGTTATTGTACTGGGTGTAGTTATAGTACTAGGTGTAGTTATAGTACTGGGTGTAGTTATAGTACTGGGTGTAGTTATTGTACTGGGTGTAGTTATAGTACTAGGTGTAGTTATAGTACTGGGTGTAGTTATAGTACTGGGTGTAGTTATAGTACTAGGTGTAGTTATAGTACCGGGTGTAGTTATTGTACTGGGTGTAGTTATAGTACTAGGTGTAGTTATAGTACTAGGTGTAGTTATAGTACTGGGTGTAGTTATTGTACTGGGTGTAGTTATAGTACTAGGTGTAGTTATAGTACTGGGTGTAGTTATTGTACTGGGTGTAGTTATAGTACTGGGTGTAGTTATAGTACTAGGTGTAGTTATAGTACTGGGTGTAGTTATTGTACTGGGTGTAGTTATAGTACTAGGTGTAGTTATAGTACTAGGTGTAGTTATAGTACTAGGTGTAGTTATAGTACTGGGTATAGTTATTGTACTGGGTGTAGTTATAGTACTAGGTGTAGTTATAGTACTGGGTGTAGTTATAGTACTGGGTGTAGTTATTGTACTGGGTGTAGTTATAGTACTGGGTGTAGTTATTGTACTGGGTGTAGTTATAGTACTGGGTGTAGTTATAGTACTAGGTGTAGTTATAGTACTGGGTGTAGTTATTGTACTGGGTGTAGTTATAGTACTAGGTGTAGTTATAGTACTAGGTGTAGTTATAGTACTAGGTGTGGTCAGAACATTCAGGACTGGCGGGAGGCGACACACATACCTGTCCTCAGGTAGAGCAGTGATGCTGGCTTTGAAGGGCACGGAGCCGGGCTCTGATTGGTTGAACTGTGTCCCACGTTTGACATCTTTTATTGTCTCCGCCTGTCTCTCCGTGGTTTTTTCATCTCCTGAGGATATCGTTCGTATTTCTGTTGACGATTCAATAAAGTTTGGAGCCGCACACTGGAAAGTGTGGGGCGAGCTGGCATCGACCAGCTGCTCTTACTGGAAACGTCCCAGTGCTCTGCCAGCCGACGCGCACGCGAGCTCAGTCCCACTCTGCAGCGCCGCCATGGTTTCCATGGAAACACAACAGCTGTCAAAGGAAGAGGAGTTCAGGGTTTGAATTCCCTTTGATTCCAGGAAAGATGAAGCCCTGCTCGGTTCTGAGCAATCAGCGTGGACTAACCCACACCGGCTTCTCATTGGCTCTCGGAGGCATCCCCTCCCTCCTCTGATTGGCTTTCAGTTTTGTCATCAGAACTAACCCAAACATCAGTTTGGGTTAGTTAGATTAGTGTTAGGTTGGGCAGGGTTAGTTTGGTTGGGTTAGTTTGGTTGGGTTAGTTTATGTTGGGTTAGTTTATGTTGGGTTAGTTTATGTTGGGTTAGTTTATGTTGGGTTAGTTTATGTTGGGTTAGTTTATGTTGGGTTAGTTTATGTTGGGTTTGGGTTGGCTTAGTTTATGTTGGGTTAGTTTATGTTGGGTTGGGTTGGGTTAGTTTATGTTGGGTTAGTTTATGTTGGGTTAGTTTATGTTGGGTTTGGGTTGGGTTAGTTTATGTTGGGTTAGTTTATGTTGGGTTAGTTTATGTTGGGTTAGTTTATGTTGGGTTAGTTTATGTTGGGTTAGGGTTAGACCGCCATAGAAGGCAATCAAACGACACAATGCCTCGTTGTAAACCTTCTATTGTCTGTTTTATTTCTATTATTCTGCCTCGTCCGACTTTCTTTCTCCGTTTTGTGGAGTTTGTTTCTAATAGAATCTCCCTCTGGGATCAATAAAAGTATTCTGATGTCTGCAGATCAGCCTTGAACATGATAGACGACCCCGCTGTGCGCTACTGGGACATTATGTCCTCTCCTGTCCTCTCCTGTCCTGTCCTGTCCTGTCCTGCCCGCTTTGTGCAGCGTCCCTCCCTCAGGCGGAGCGTTAGTGCCCCCCTGTGGTCAGATGCAGGATCGCAGCTGGGATCAATTCCTGCATCTGAAGTTCACGCGGTCAGATTCCTGGCGTGACTCCTCGGTTATAAATGGACCCCCCCCTCACCTCCCATGATCCCCTGCTGCCTGCTGAGACGGCAGCACGCCGCTGCTCTCTGGATCGTCTCTTTGGTCGTCGGGCCTTTTGTTGCAGGATGCCCGGTCAGTGGGGGGCTGCAATGCCCCCTGCAATCGTTGCCATTCCTAACTCTGGTTTCCGCGGTTACCGCACTATCTCACAGCACCTGAACGACTTGAAGAAAGAGAACTTCAGCCTGAAGCTCAGGATCTACTTCCTGGAGGAGAAGATCCAGCAGAAGTTCGAGGACAGCAGCGATGGCGTGCACAGGGAGGTGAGTCCGGATCGCTTCGGACCGGCCCGTGTGTCTCCGGGTCGGACACCGAGCAGCTGTCTGAGGCTCACGCTGGTTTTGGGTTTGGTCTCCTTTAGATTACCACATATTAACTTGTAGGGGTCTTTAGAAGACATGACGACTGTCAGGGGACCACAGACCCAGCGGGCCCCCCACCACGTCCCCTTCAGGGTCCTCCGGCCCCCTGTTTGCCTCCTGCTCTCGGTTTGGTCTCATTGGCTGCTGCACACGGCAACAGACACAACTCTGTTGTGTGTCGGTCTGTCTGTCAGTGAGCTGTAACGCCACGCCGACCACGAACGGGAGCGGCCGGTTCAGTCCGGTTAGTTGGAGCTAAAAGCATTCCGTCTGTTAGGGGGGTATTTATAGCGATCCGGTTCAGGGGAACTCATCCTGTCTGCATCACGCAAATAAACGTAAACCTGGACCGTTTCACTGTGTGGACCTGGACCGTTTGACCGTGTGGACCTGGACTGTTTCACCGTGTGGACCTGGACTGTTTGACCATGTGGACCTGGACTGTTTCACCGTGTGGACCTGGACCGTTTGACCGTGTGGACCTGGACTGTTTCACCGTGTGGACCTGGACCGTTTGACCGTGTGGACCTGGACTGTTTCACCGTGTGGACCTGGACTGTTTCACCGTGTGGACCTGGACCGTTTGACCGTGTGGACCTGGACTGTTTCACCGTGTGGACCTGGACCGTTTGACCGTGTGGACCTGGACCGTTTGACCGTGTGGACCTGGACCGTTTCACCGTGTGGACCTGGACCGTTTGACCGTGTGGACCTGGACTGTTTCACCGTGTGGACCTGGACCGTTTGACCGTGTGGACCTGGACCTCCTCTTTTCTCCAGAACATCGAACTGAAGGTGGAGGTGGAGCGTCTGAAGAACGACCTGGAGGAGAAGCAGCAGCTTCTGGTCAAAGCTCTGTGAGTCTGAGCCAACCAATCCTGTTATTTTGAGAGGGCGGGGCTCTCAGCTGTTCCCAGAGGGGGGCGGGGGGGGGGGGGAGGTCGGGGTTCATTGGGTTGCTGAGTCGGGACAATTTGAGCTGCTGCACCTGTTTATAAAGGACCTGTCATCCATAAGGGTCAATAACACCAACAACCAGTAGAGGGCAGCGCTACTCCAATGTAGCATCTGTAGCTTCCACAGCGACAGAATACCGTGGTACTTCCTGTATTACACAGTTCATGTACATATACTGTTTAAGCTACGAGTTATTAAACTAATGAAGTTCAGATGGAATCAGTGGCTGCTTGTTGAGGCTAAGAATGCTAAGCTAACATCCCTGGTACAGTGGAAAAGCCCATCCAATTAGCTCATTAATATCATGAATGCTAACATGGGCTGCAGGGCTAGCTCCTCAGGTGTCTCCTAAGGTGTCTCCTCAGGTGTCTCCTTGCGAAGATTTTCATTGGTTTGGTTTATTTGTTTATTAAATACTTCCCTCCTTCCTGCTTTCCTTCCCTCCTTCCCTCCCTCCTTCCGCTGAACTCCAGTGTCACACCGAAGTTGGACTCTGGGTCGGACCTGGAGCTGCAGGCGGTGCAGGAGGAGCTGCGTCTGGCTCTAAGGAGGGAGAAGGAGAACCAGGAGCTGACCAGGAGTCAGTATCTGGAGTTGGAATCCCTCACAATGATGCTGTGTGTGAAGGAGGAGATCATCGGGGTCAGTACTCCTCAACAGTACTACACTGCAGTAGCACGAGTGGTACTTAGTATTTATAGTCTGCGGCTCCTGACCAGAGGTTCTGTTTGGTTCTGCAGAACCTCCAGAGGCAGATGATGAACCCCCCAGGCCTCTTACTGGTGGATCGAACCAAGAGGTTCAAGAGCTGAGGGAGCCGACTGAAGGTCAACCTAGTGAGGGGGAGGAGCTAGACGCGACCAAGAGCCGACTGAAGGTCAACCCCGTGAGGGGGAGGAGCTAGACGCGACCCAAGAGCCGACTGAAGGTCAACCCCGTGAGTGGGAGGAGCTAGACGCGACCCAAGAGCCGACTGAAGGTCAACCTCGTGAGGGGAGGAGCTAGACGCGACCCAAGAGCCGACTGAAGGTCAACCCCGTGAGGGGGAGGAGCTAGACGCGACCATAGACGGGGTGGAGGAAGATGAAAAAGGTGAACCGTGGGAGCTGCCTCTTCCTCAGAGGATGACGAGGGCCGGCGGGCTCCAGCCCATCCCTTCCCCAAAGGTAACCATAGCAACTGGTCCTCTCCGACTGTCTGGAACGCGGTTCCTTAATTCCTTCTTCCTGTCTGTCTTCCAGGTCGCGGCGAACAGCGAGCCGTCTGTCGGTCGGCAGCAGAGGCCGGCGGCGCCTGGAGCCACGGTCCGGGTCCAGGCCGAGCAGCGCCAGAACCGCAGGGAGCCGGGTCAGTGCCCCCATCCTCGGGGTCAGCACGGTGGTACTGGAGGCTGACGGAGCTCCTTCTGTGTCCTGCAGCCCAGCGGGACAGGAAGCTGCAGGTGGACCTGCAGGACCCGGGCTATGAGACCTGTGGACGCAGCGAGACCGAGGCCGAGCGGGACGACACGAGCAGTCCAGGTCCGTCTTACCACACCCCCTCGGTTACTGCGACCCCGCCACACAGAGCGGGGGGGGGGCCTCACATTAGCGTTATGTAAACCGTAAGGCAGTAAAAATGTAACTAAATGTAAAGTAATCTAATGCAAAGTAAATGTAACTTAAATGTAACTACTCCTTAACGGGCTGTTAAATAACTATTCATGTTTTTATTTCATTCTTTAGCCGTATTTACGATACTAATTACTATAATTAATTGTGACTCAAACATTGTTAGCGATAAAGCCAGACTGTAAAGTATGAACCAAAGTTTGTGATGGGAATAAATTAACATCTAATAATGTGGAAAAGTTCAACCAATCAGGAACAAAGATAATCGATACAAAATCAAAGCAGAACCAAAAAGCCTCCATCTTGTCTCGTCATGGACATGCAGAAACCAGACACTCACTATCGCTCATGTCTCTTTATTGACTGATGGACCCGATGGACCTGATGGACCTGATGGACCGTGGACCTGTGGGACCTGATGGACCTGATGGACCCGTGGACCTGATGGACCTGATGGACCCGTGGACCTGTGGACCTGATGGGACCTGATGGACCCGTGGACCCGTGGACCCGTGGACCTGATGGACCTGATGGACCCGTGGACCCGTGGACCCGTGGACCCGTGGACCTGATGGACCTGTGGACCTGGTGTGTGTCCCTGACAGAGTTTGATGACTTGGAGATGTGCACGTCTCTGGACTGCGGTTCCCAGTGGTGGCCCAGCAGCGGCCCCCCCTTCACTAAAAGCCCGACCCAGAACGCTTCGTCCCTCCAGCCCCTCGTCGAGGATCTTCGGTCCCAGCTGTCCCGGTCTCAGGCAGTGATCCGTGGACTGCAGAGCCGCCTCGGCTCCCCCTCCGCCTCCCCCTCCACCGACCCCCCCGTGCCTCGGAAGGTGAACTGGTCTTTCCAGGCGTCGCCGTCCCAGAGCGGGACGGAGGAGGACGACGGCTGGCAGTCATCAGACGGAGGCGTCCCGGCTTCCTCCTCCCACTCGGACAACGGCCTGCAGGAGCTGGCGTCCCGCGTGGGGGCCCTGGAGGACCAGCTGAGGAACGGAGGGACGCAGACCGTCAGCGGGGACAGGAAGCCTGGCCCCTGGCTGGGGTGAGTGGAATGCACCTGTCCAAGGTGTGTCCCGCCCCCAGCATCAGAACCAGGAAGCCCGTCTCTGTGTCTGCAGGAAATTTGATGCTCTGATCCAGGCCCAGGCCCGAGAACTGTCCCACCTCCGGCAGCGCCTCAGGGAGGGGCGGGGCGTGTGCAGCATCCTCGCCCAGCACCTGGGGGACGCCACCAAGGCCTTCGAGGAGCTGCTGAGGGCCAACGACGTGGACTTCTACACGGGCCAGAGCTTCAGGGAGCAGCTGGCACGGAGCGGCGCCCTGGCCCAGCGGGTCAGCGCCAAGCTCAGCAGCCGTGAGTCCATGTGGTGTCTCCGGAGGGACACGCGGGTCCAGCGTGGTCCAGTTCTGGACCATGAACGAAGGTTTAACAATCTTCATTGTCTTCATTCTGTCAGGAGCCTCAAACGTCTCCGGTGAGTCTGAACCAGCAGGAGGACAACCGGAGGAAAAGACAGAGCTGCTCGCCATCCGGTCCGTCCGCCGCCTGAGTGTGTGTGTGTGTGTGTGTGGGGGGGGGGGGGGGTCGATGGTGTGTTCAGGGTTCACCAGGAACACTCGGCGCTCTCCCGTCTGCTTGTCTGCAGGCAGGTTGACGATGATGCGTTCACTGCCTGCACGGAGCTCAGAGCACTCTGCCTCTAATCAGGTTAAGTTATTAACCCGCCCCCCCCCCCCCCCCAGGGGAGGAAGTAGGTCAGGAGCGGCTAACAGGGAGGCAGGAAGGAAGGGGGAGGCAACTGTGAGGGAAGCAGCTCAGCAGCGGGGCATCAGCTAGCGTCCGTTAGCGTCCGCTAGCGTCAGTGTGGAGGAGGAGGACGTCTCTGACCGGTGGAGCGTGACAACGACCCCTCAGGACCTGGACATCGTTTGCCCCCCTCGCCTCCCTCTGCTGCCCCCCGGGGGGCGCTGCTGCTACTAAAACAAGACCAGTACCGAAGGACCAAAAGAAAATGGGCCAAAGCTGCCATAAGACTAAACGAGGAGAACGTTCACGCTGCATCTCGCTGGCAGAGCTGCTAGCGGTAGTCTGGACCCGATCACCGCTGGAACCGGTCCTCTGAGTCTGTTTGGGATCACCACCTGCGATCCTGGGACACGTTCCAGGATGTGTGTGACGGGAACCGCGTGGAGAATCTAATCTGAGGAGCTCACCTGCTGGAGCTCTTCCTGTCGCATCGCTCACGGGTCAGTACCTCAGAACACGAAGAACCGAGGAGCAGAAGGACTGTTCCAAGCAGCCCAGAGCTGAGAGACAGGAGACAGGGGAGGACGTCCAGGCAGTAGCCCAGACAGAGATCCATCGGCCTGGGGAGGAAGAGGGCTGAAGGGGCCTAAAGGGGGACTAAAGGGGACTAAAGGGGGACTAAAAGGGGCTAAAGGGGACTAAAGGGGGACTAAAAGGGGCTAAAGGGGACTGAAAGGGGGATTAAAGGGGGACTAAAGGGGACTGAAAGGGACTAAAGGGGGACTAAAGGGGACTAAAAGGGGCTAAAGGGGACTAAAAGGGGCTAAAGGGGACTAAAGGGGGACTAATGGGGATTAAAAGGGGCTAAAGGGGACTTAAAGGGGACTAAAGGGGACTGAAAGGGGGACTGAAGGGGACTAAAGGGGGACTAAAGGGGACTAAAAGGGGCTAAAGGGGACTTAAAGGGGACTAAAGGGGACTAAAGGGGGACTGAAGGGGACTAAAGGGGGCTAAAGGGGACTAAAAGGGGCTAAAGGGGACTTAAAGGGGACTAAAGGGGACTGAAGGGGACTAAAGGGGGCTAAAGGGGACTAAAAGGGGCTAAAAGGGGACTAAAAGGGGCTAAAGGGGGATTAAAGGGGGACTAAAAGGGGCTAAAGGGGCTAAAGGGGGCTAAAGGGGACTAAAGGGGACTGAAAGGGGGGAGGGACTAAAGGGGGACTAAAGGGGACTAAGGGGGCTCATGGCCCCTCTGTGGAAGGCCATGCTCTCTAAAAGTAGCCCCCTCTACAGAGACTCCCTGTTCTCCTTCTCCCTGTGGGGGTGGAAGGCCCAGGAGAGAGAACGACTCCTGCTGAAGAAACTCACCGACAGAGAGAGGAGGACTCTCCTCTCACAGCTGGACAAGTAAGACGGGCGCATTCACAAAACCTCAGTCCAGGTTCACCATCGTGGACCCCGGTCCCCCCAGTATCCGTGCTACTGGTGTGGCCGTTCGCTGCTCCTAAAGAGCCGATGGGTTCACCTGAAGTACGTGGTGGTACAGTCCGTTTACCTGTTCCTGGAAATGACACCTTTATTCTTGTAGTACGTTTCTTGCTTTGAAGGACGAAACTTCAAACAGAAAATTCTTTTTCTTAGTTATTAGTTATTAGTTATTAGCGCTTCTGGTTTACAGAAGATAACAAGTATACACGTCAGACACACCCTAGACAGGAAGTACACACCCTAGACAGGTAGGACACACCCTAGACAGGTAGGACACACCCTGGACAGGTAGGACACACCCTGGACAGGTAGGACACACCCTAGACAGGTAGGACACACCCTAGACAGTTTGGACACACCCTAGACAAGTAGGACACACCCTAGACAGGTGGGACACACCCTAGACAGTTTGGACACACCCTAGACAGGTAGGACACACCCTAGACAGGTGGGACACACCCTAGACAGGTAGGACACACCCTAGACAGGTAGGACACACCCTGGACAGGTAGGACACACCCTAGACAGGTAGGACACACCCTAGACAGGTAGGACACACCCTAGACAGGACACACCCTAGACAGGTAGGACACACCCTGGACAGGTAGGACGCCATCGATGTGTTGACTCATTTGTCTTGTGAACAGACTCAGTCAGGAACTACAGCAGAAGGACAAAGTCATCGAGTCTCTGCGTGCCAAACTCGACCTGCATCCTCACCCTCATCGTTCTGACACGCCCAGCAGCGGCCACGCCCTCTCTGACACAACCGACCAATCAGATGGCATCTCCTATGTATCTGATGACCTGGAGCTCTGCTCTGACGTGGACGCCGCCAGCGAGCTCGCTCAGACGGACGCCGTTAGCAGAGTCAACGCAGGTGAGATGAAAGGAAGTTCACCTGCCTGTCCCTCGGGGGGGGGGGGGGGGGGGGGGGGGCACACACCTTTTCTGATACCTCTGCCTTGATTTAATGTGAGGCACACACACACCTGTCCCACCTCCATTCTAGATGGCGTCTCTCGCAGCGGCCCTGGGTCACGTCTCCCGTCTGTCCCTCCATCGTCCTCCCACGCCGCCCCATCCTGGCTCAGCTGTCCCAGCATGCAATGCACCAGCTCGCCCCCCAAAGCTGCAGCCGTGCAGCGTCAGACAGGTAGGACCGGATTCTGGACCAGGTTCTGACCCGCCTCCATGTCCTTACTGCTGAAGCGTTCCTGTCCCCCGTCCCTCAACTGTCCCTCTGTCTGCCAGCTCCAGACTCCAGTCCCTTCCACTGTCCCCCGTCCTTCTGCTCCAGCCAGGGGGGACCTTTGCCCCCCATCCGAACCCCCCAGCCCTCCGAACCCGTTACCAAGGCGACGAGGGGCGGGTTTCTCTCTGGCCGAGGTTCATCAGGAGCTGCAGACGTTGCAGAGACGGCTGGGAGACGCTGCGAGTGCGTTGGTCTGACCGGGGGCGGAGCCAGCGTGGACAGACTCCTCCTCCTCACCACACGTCGCTCTTCATCGCTCTTCGGTTGGCTGACTCCATGTTTCCTGATCCTCTTCAGGGTTTTCCAGTCCTCAGTCCAGACCTCTTCAGGGTCACCCTGACCCTGCGCCCCCCCACCTGTCTTTCCAAGGCTCCCAGCCTCCGTTGTGGGGCGTGGCCGGCGGCGGCCGACCACTGGGACCGGGAGCCAGCCTGGACCCCAGCCACACAGGTAGGAAAGGGTTAATCAGCTCAGAGGTTTGGGGAGGTCCGGCAGGAGCCCAGTGACCTTTGACCTTGGCGTTGCGGTTTCAGACCTGATGACGGAGCATCTGAAGGAGATCCGGAGTCTCAGACAGAGACTGGAGGACGCCGTCCGGACCAACGATCGTCTCCGGCAGCAGCTGGAGGGCAAAGGTAACGCCCCTGACCTTTAACCCCCAGGGTCAGACATAGTGTGACGTCATCAGTCTGGAACCTGTAACGTCTACCGGTCTCCATCAGGGGCGCCGACCAACATCTACATCCAGGGTCTGGAGCCGGCGGGCCGGCTCTCCAGCGAGGTCGCGCTCCTGAAGGAGGTCAACGCCAGTCTCCAGGAGCAGCTGGAGGAGGCCAGAGGTAGGAGGTGAAGCTGGCCACAGGTCAGGGCGCCGTGATGTCATCGGATCAGACAGACCTGATGTGTCCCCCTGCAGGGCGCGGCGAGGAGGCGGAGCAGCTCAGGCAGCTGGTGCTGTCAGCAGACCGGTTTAAAGGAGGCGGAGCAAGAGGCGGGAAGGTGGGCGGAGCAAATCAAAGATCTGCAAGCAGAGGCTGAATCTCGCAACCGAGAGATAAACCAGCTGAAAGAGGACAGACTGAGGAACCAGGAGGACGCCGACAGGTGAGCTCACCTGCTGCGATGACATCACCAGCAGGTGATCCTCTGGAGCTAGATGTGTGTGTGTGTGTGTGCGCGTGCGTGTGTGTGTGTGTGTGTGCGCGTGTGCGTGTGTGTGTGTGTGCGTGTGTGTGCGTGCGTGCGTGTGTGTGTGTGTGTGTGTGTGTGTGTGTGTGTGCGTGCGTGTGTGTGTGTGTGCGTGTGTGTGCGTGCGTGTGTGTGTGTGTGTGTGCGTGCGTGCGTGTGTGTGTGCGTGTGTGTGTGTGTGTGTGTGTGCGTGCGTGTGTGTGTGTGTGTGTGCGTGCGTGCGTGTGTGTGTGCGTGTGTGCGTGTGTGTGTGTGTGTGTGTGTGTGTGCGTGTGTGTGCGTGCGTGTGTGTGTGTGTGTGTGTGTGCGTGCGTGTGTGTGCGTGCGTGTGTGTGCGTGCGTGTGTGTGTGTGTGTGTGCGTGCGTGTGCGTGTGTGCGTGTGTGTGCGTGTGTGTGCTCCCACAGACTCCAGCAGCAGCTGTGTGAGAGCCGCCGCCGCCGCCACAGAGAGGGCGGAGTCAGCTCCGACTCAGGTAAGAGACGCTGCAGACCCAGACCGCCCAGCAGGGGGCGCCCCGGAGGTATTCACAGGTGTGTGTGTGTGTGCGTGTTTCAGCGGGTCAGACCTTTGACCCCGGTCAGCGGCTCGGTTCTGACCCACATCCTGGACCCAGGAAGCAGCTGATCAGTGCCAAGATGGAGGCGACCTTGTGTTCTCTGAGCCTCCTCCAGGTGAGGGAGCAGGACAGGTAACAGGTCCACCGACTCGCTGCTGACGAAGGAACCCGTCTGTGTTTCAGCCATCGGACTCGGGTTCCGTCAGGACCAGAACCCTGAGGACCGTCCCGCAGGAGGCGGGCTCTCCGCCCCGCCCGGCGCCGCTGGACGACGGGGAAGCCAGACAGGTGAAGCGACAACCGTGCGACTTCCTGTTCCGTCACGCCGTGTCCACACCTGTGAGCCGCGTGTCTCCCGCGCTGTAGGACCCGCCCCCGAGGGACGAGGTGGCCTCTCTCCGCCTGCGGCTCTGGGAACGGGAACGGGCTCTCAGGGACGCCACGGAGCGACTGAGGAGCTCCGGCCGCACCAAAGACCACCTGGAGCACGCCATCGTGAGCCAGCGTGAGTCCGGCGGCGCCGAAGCGAGCAGCAAACATTATTATGGGATGGCTGGCAGCCTGATTCCTCTTCCTGGTGGTTCTCAGTGTCCAGAACTCGGGACGTGTTGAGGAGAGCCAAGTCCAACCTCCAGGTGAGTTCAGGGCGTCTTTCGGGTCAGGAGGTCACCGTGGAAGCCCCTCACCTGTCTCCTGCTGGCTCCCCTCAGGAGAACCAGCTCCGGATCTCCTCCCTTTGCCACGCCCCCTTCTCCGTTTCTCCTTCCTCCTCCTCCTCTTCCTCCTCTTCCTGCGGTTAAGGTACGCGCCCCTTAAACATGAGGCTACTCACCGCTCAAGCTCCACCCTCTAAACCTGGACACGTTACCATGGAAACAGAGACACGGCGTCTGTTTCCCTGTTTCCCTGATAGGAGCTAATCCTCACGTCGTTTCCCTTCCAGGTGAAGACGCGGGGGTCTCTCCTGATCCCGTTGTCATGACGACCCCCTTCATTCCCTCCTCCCCCACCGTTGCGGTTCTGGGCGGGGCTCACCGGGCCCCCGGATCAGCGGCGGTTCCAGTCTGGGCGATGAATCAGATCAATAAAAATCTGTATGAAGCAATAAGTTCAACCAAAGTGAACAACTTGTCTGTTGTTGGGTCAGGTGTGAGAGGTCACCTACAGGTCAAAGGTCAAGCCTAGCTACCAGGGCTAACTTTAGCTAACATTATCTACCCTGAGCAGTGGTGGGGGGTGAGATTTGGTAAGTTAGCTACCGTTGCTCACCTACAGGTCAAAGGTCAGACATGATGCCTCCAGCCTGTATGTTGTTGATGTTTCTTTTGTTGCCGTGTTTTATGCGTGTTGTCTTTGTTTAATGATTTAGATAAAAGAAAAGAAGCTTTTTAATAAAAGGCCAAAACAAAGTTTCTCGTTGTTATTGGATAAAATGTGTCTGTCTGTCTGTCTGACTGTCTGACTGTCTGTCTGACTGGCTCTCTGATTGTCTGTCTGTCTGTGTGACTGTCTGTCTGTCTGACTGATTGTCTGTCTGTCTGTCTGACTGATTGTCTGTCTGTCTGTCTGTCTGTCTGACTGATTGTCTGTCTGTCTGTGTGACTGATTGTCTGTCTGTCTGTCTGTCTGTCTGACTGACTGATTGTCTGTCTGTCTGCGTGACTGATTGACTGAATCTAAGGACTTTGACCGGGTGTCGTGTGAGGAAGGAGCTCGCGCTTCCCTCTGTAGCGGAACATCCAGAAACCACGAACAGGAGTAGGCGTGTCTCCCATCAGCCCCGCCCCGTTAGCTAGTGAAACCTGTTAGCTGTTCCAGCTCGCTCTCGAGCATGTTCCTGATGCTAAAAACACGCTTCCTACACGGGTCTCTTATTGACTCCTTTGAGTTATAAAACATGTAATAAAGTGAAATGTTTGTAGAAATTCAAATACAAGAATAAAAGTATCATCCTCCCTTGGTTACACATACAATAATAAAGAATAAAGGCTTATTTTTATTCCTTCTTAGTAAATGCAATCATGTTGCGATACTTTTATTTTGTGAAACGCTAACCGGATGTGGTACCGTGTTTCCGGCCGACGTGCCTGTGCGATGCCAGAGCCCGGAAACGACCTGATCCGTTCCGTGCACTGCTTGCAGCGGCTGCGGTTCAGCACAGACCCGGACCCGGTGCGCCCACCCCGAGGCGAGCTGCCCGCCCGGAAGGACTTCCGCTGCGGGACAAGTCAGAGACACCGGAAACGCTGGTAGTTCTGGCGGGAACGTTCGCAGGTATTCAGGCTAGTCCTCAACCACTCGCGGCTAAAGTTAGCTCCGGTGGTTAGCAGGACGTCGGAGGACCGTTGGCGGCGCCGGGGGGGTTCGGACCGCCGTGTGTCGCCCCCAAATGGCGGGGCGGCCTTAACGCACCGTCAGAGCGGCTCTCCAGATGTGCAGCTAGGCAGGAAGCTGGCTCGGACAGCCGCGGGACTGGCTGCGGTCCCGGCATGGAAGACTGGACCGAACCGGCTAACTGAAGCTACCGCCGAGGTCAACGGGACCGGCCACGTTTACGGGGAGCAACCGGAGGATGAGGAGGACGAACAAGAGGAAGCTCAGCAACATGGAGCAGCAGCGGGGAGGCCAGGACGCGGTGAGTCCAGATCCTGATCCTGGTCCTGAGCCTGATCCTGATCCTGATCCTGAGCCTGATCCTGATCCTGATCCTGATCCTGAGCCTGTCAGCCCACGTTCAGGCCCAGCGTGACTGTTGATCTGTGTTGTGTTGCCTTGCTACATTGCGTTCCTGCATTGTGTTGCCTTGTTACTGCGTTGCATTGCTGTGCTGTTGTGTGTTGTGTTGTGTTGCATTGCCTTGTTGTTGTGTTGTGTTGCCTTGTTGCTGTGCTGCGTTGCCTTGTTACTGCGTTGTTGTGTTGTGTTGCATTGCCTTGTTGCTGTGCTGATCCAGCTGTTGTGTTGCTGCGTCTGAGGACATGAACCCGCTGGCAGGTTCTGGAGCTGCTGCTTTGGGCTCAGATCCCAGAGAGCTGCCTTCCTCAGACCGAGTGAGGAAGACGAGCTGCGTTCAGAGAGTCTTCCTCAGACTCTCTTAGCATGTCTGCAGCGCTGCAGACATGCTAACATTAGCTGCAGCGCTGCAGACATGCTAACATTAGCTGCAGCGCTGCCTGCACACCTGCTAACATTAGCTGCAGCGCTGCAGACATGCTAACATTAGCCGCAGCGCTACCTGCAGACCTGCTAACATTAGCTGCAGTGCTGCAGACCTGCTAACATTAGCTGCAGCACTGCAGACCTGCTAACATTAGCTGCAGACATGCTAACATTAGCTGCAGCGCTGCCTGCAGACCTGCTAACATTAGCTGCAGTGCTGCAGACATGCTAACATTAGCTGCAGCGCTGCAGACCTGCTAACATTAGCTGCAGACATGCTAACATTAGCTGCAGCGCTGCCTGCAGACATGCTAACATTAGCTGCAGTGCTGCAGACATGCTAACATTAGCTGCAGCGCTGCAGACCTGCTAACATTAGCTGCAGCGCTGCAGAGGGGTGAAGGACTTAGAGTGTGGCGCTACATGGAGCTGGGGCGTGTCTCCCCCTGGGGCTTGTCTCTCCCTGGGGCGTGTCTCCCCCCGGGGCGTGTCTCTCCCCGGGGCGTGTCTCTCCCCGGGGCGTGTCTCTCCCCGGGGCGTGTCTCCCCCCGGGGCGTGTCTCTCCCCGGGGCGTGGCAGCCAGAGGAAATGAAGAAGGTGTTTCCTAATCCTGTTTCTACTTCCCTCCGTCTGACGGCAGGACGTTTATTTCCTCTCTGCTTTTACATTTTCAGCTGTGTGTTTATTAGAGACCATCAGAGGTGTCTGCCCCCTGCTGGTTCAGTGAGGACCTGCAACAACCTGTCTAATAACCCTGTAATTCCCCAGAGACATCCCATAATAGGCTGCACCAACGCAAGCTGTGACAAAGGACGAGTAGAAGAACACAGACTCACCCGTCTCCGTCTCCGTCTTTCCAGAAGGAGTTTGTGGCTCCTCCACCGCTCCTCTTCAGGAAGATGAGTAATCCTGACCTGGCGCCTGCAGCCGCCGCTGCCACCAAGTCCAAACTGCACCGACAGCTGAGCCAGGACGAGAGCTGGACCCGGCGCAGCAGCCTGGCCATGACCGGTAGTAAACATGTAGAACTATCTGGGGGGGTCCTCAGGGGGACAGCGGATCAGCACTGTCTCCTGGGGGGGGGTCCTCAGGGGGACAGCGGATCAGCACTGTCTCCTGGGGGGGGGTCCTCAGGGGGACAGCGGATCAGCACTGTCTCCTCTTCTGGGGTTCTGATGCTGAACTGTGTGGTGGGAACAATGGATAGGACCTCTGGGGGGGGCACCGTCCTGTCTCTGGGTTCTGGGGGGGGGCACCCTCCTGTCTCTGGGTTCTGGGGGGGGGCACCCTCCTGTCTCTGGGTTCTGGGGGGGGGCACCCTCCTGTCTCTGGGTTCTGGGGGGGGACACCCTTGTGTCTCTGGGTTCTGGGGGGGGCACGTCCTGTCTCTGGGTTCTGGGGGGGGGGCACCGTCCTGTCTCTGGGTTCTGGGGGGGGGCACCGTCCTGTCTCTGGGTTCTGGGGGGGGGCACCGTCCTGTCTCTGGGTTCTGGGGGGGGGGCACCGTCCTGTCTCTGGGTTCTGGGGGGGGGGCACCGTCCTGTCTCTGGGTTCTGGGGGGGGGGCACCGTCCTGTCTCTGGGTTCTGGGGGGGGGGCACCGTCCTGTCTCTGGGTTCTGGGGGGGGGACACCCTTGTGTCTCTGGGTTCTGGGGGGGGGCACCCTCCTGTCTCTGGGTTCTGGGGGGGGGACACCCTTGTGTCTCTGGGTTCTGGGGGGGGGCACCGTCCTGTCTCTGGGTTCTGGGGGGGGGCACCCTCCTGTCTCTGGGTTCTGGGGGGGGCACCCTCCTGTCTCTGGGTTCTGGGGGGGGCACCCTCCTGTCTCTGGGTTCTCGGGGGGGGCACCCTCGTGTCTCTGGGTTCTGGGGGGGGGGCACCGTCCTGTCTCTGGGTTCTGGGGGGGGGCACCGTCCTGTCTCTGGGTTCTGGGGGGGGGGCACCGTCCTGTCTCTGGGTTCTGGGGGGGGGCACCGTCCTGTCTCTGGGTTCTGGGGGGGGGGACACCCTTGTGTCTCTGGGTTCTGGGGGGGGCACCCTCCTGTCTCTGGGTTCTGGGGGGGGGACACCCTTGTGTCTCTGGGTTCTGGGGGGGGGGCACCGTCCTGTCTCTGGGTTTCTGGGGGGGGGCACCCTCCTGTCTCTGGGTTCTGGGGGGGGCACCCTCCTGTCTCTGGGTTCTGGGGGGGGGCACCCTCCTGTCTCTGGGTTCTCGGGGGGGCACCCTCGTGTCTCTGGGTTCTGGGGGGGGGGCACCCTCCTGTCTCTGGGCTGTGGAATCACTGAAGGCTTCTTTCTCCCCCACAGGGAAGCAGCTCCTGCCTCTCTCCAGCAGTCTGCATGCCGGGGTGAGTCAGCTGGCCTTACAGGGTCCCTCTGGAGGGCTTGGAGTCCATGGGGGGTCTTCAGCAGGAGCAGGAGCAGGAGCAGGAGCAGGAGCAGGAGCAGGAGCAGGAGCAGGAGCAGGGGAGGCGAACAACCTGGTCCGGATGAGGAGTCAAGTCTTAGGGCAGTCTGCTCCATCCCTCACTGGACAGGTGAGGGACTGGAACACGAACACACACGTGACCTAAGGACGGGGGGCGGAGTCTGCTCTCCTGGTGCAACGATGGGGGGGGGCGGAGTCTGCTCTCCTGGTGTAACGATGGGGGGGGCGGAGTCTGCTCTCCTGGTGTAACGATGGGGGGGGCGGAGTCTGCTCTCCTGGTGTAACGATGGGAGGGCGGAGTCTGCTCTCCTGGTGTAACGATGGGGGGGCGGAGTCTGCTCTCCTGGTGTAACGATGGGGGGCGGAGTCTGCTCTCCTGGTGTAACGATGGGGGGGCGGAGTCTGCTCTCCTGGTGTAACGATGGGGGGCGGAGTCTGCTCTCCTGGTGTAACGATGGGGGGCGGAGTCTGCTCTCCTGGTGTAACGATGGGGGGGCGGAGTCTGCTCTTCAGCTTTATTCGCCGGGTTCTACCAGAACCTGGAGACAGAACGCCGGCACAGACAACTTTAAGCTGTGGTGGAAATCCACCAGCAGGTGGCAGCAGAGCGTAGCAGGCGCCCATGTGTGTGTGTGTGTGTGTGTGTGTGCGCGTGCGCGTGACACTGGAGACGGTCAGGCGGGTCCTGCTCTGATGGAGACGAGTTAACCCAATTGGAGCCCAGCTCTGATGTCAGACAGGAAATTGAATTGCGCCTCCATCTGAGCAGCGCTGCTCCTTTGCTGCTCCTTTGCTGCTCCTTTGCTCCTCCTTTGCTGCTCCTTTGCTGCTCCTTTGCTGCTCCTTTGCTGCTCCTTTGCTGCTCCTTTGCTGCTCCTTTGCTGCTCCTTTGCTCCTCCTTTGCTCCTCCTTTGCTGCTCCTTTGCTGCTCCTTTGCTGCTCCTTTGCTGCTCCTTTGCTCCTCCTTTGCTGCTCCTTTGCTCCTCCTTTGCTGCTCCTTTGCTGCTCCTTTGCTCCTCCTTTGCTGCTCCTTTGCTGCTCCTTTGCTGCTCCTTTGCTGCTCCTTTGCTGCTCCTTTGCTGCTCCTTTGCTGCTCCTTTGCTACTCCTTTGCTGCTCCTTTGCTGCTCCTCTCCTCCTTTGCTGCTCCTTTGCTCCTCCTTTGCTCCTCCTTTGCTGCTCCTTTGCTGCTCCTTTGCTGCTCCTTTGCTGCTCTTTTGCTGCTCCTTTGCTGCTCTTTTGCTGCTCCTTTGCTGCTCCTTTGCTGCTCCTTTGCTGCTCCTTTGCTGCTCCTTTGCTGCTCCTTTGCTCCTCCTTTGCTGCTCCTTTGCTGCTCCTTTGCTGCTCCTTTGCTGCTCCTTTGCTGCTCCTTTGCTACTCCTTTGCTGCTCCTTTGCTGCTCCTTTGCTGCTCCTTTGCTGCTCCTTTGCTCCTCC
>NC_090905.1:14686063-14719963 GCF_040956055.1 Brachionichthys hirsutus
CCAGTCTCGGTCGGAGCGCGTTGGCACGCGTTTAATCTCGATTGTTTTTCTCTCACGTACACGCCCCACCCTCCTTCTGATTGGCTGACTGTGGACAAACCCCCGTGATGTCATTGGTGCTCTCGGTGACAGCTCAAGTGTGCTTCGTCACCAGAACAAGAAGGTACCTGCCCCCCCCCCCCCCCGGGGCCTGTCCTCTCATTGGGTCAGACCGGCCGAGCCGTCCCTGTGAGCGCAGCTTTGGGCGGCGGAACTTTGTGATCGGACCCGAAGGAACCGGTCCCGGCTTTCACTGGACTCCAGAGGAGGCGGGGCAGACGTGAGCGGCCGAGCCGGGTGGATGCGGCGCGGCTGTTAGCGGATAGCTCGCATAGCTGTGCAGATAAGAACACTCAGGGGATTACTAAAGATTACAGCCGAGGATGAAGAGGAGGAAGGAGCGAACGGGAGCCCCAAACCTGCGCCTCCAGTAAGACCAGCAGGAGCCGTGAAAACCAGTTTGAGTCTTTTGTTTGTGTGGTAACGTTCCACGCCGTCTTCGGCCTTCCTGTGAGTGAGGAGTGGAAACCTTCCCGTTGCCCCCCCCCCCCCCCCCCCCCCCCCCCGCCGTGCACCGTGCTATGCTAGTAAAACGTGCTATGCTAGCAACAGGCAGATGTGCTTTGAGATTGGACACGTTCTGTTCGACACCAAAATGAGACAGACGTTCAAAGTTGAGTTTGATAACCTCTGGCAGGGGGAGGAGTCAGAGGGCCAACCAATCATAGATGAGGACATTGAACCTGATTCTCAAGCATCATTGATGCGACGCTGCTTATGTGGTTGAACCTAATGCTAATGTTAGCGCCCTCTGAAGCTAGCTCCGCCCATCTCAAATGAATTATTATAAATTCTAAGGTGACTCATGCAGGAAGGACACTCCTCATCACAGATCTCTCCATCCTCACCCTCCTCTCTTCATCCTTTCTTCCTCCCTCCCTCCTCTATTGGCAGAATCTGGTCAGCAGCGCAGCTGCGTTGCCATGGCAACAGTAGCCTCCTCCAGCACCTGCTGTCCCCCTCTTCCTCTCCCTCTGTCATCACCCTCTCCCCTTTCTCCTCCTCCTCTGACGGCCCTCTGTCAGCCCCTGTTCACCAGCTGGGAAACCCCTTCCTGTGGAGGTAAGGCGTTCCACCTGTCGGCACGCCGGCTTGTGTTTGTGACGACGGGCTCCGGTGAAGTTCCTTCAAAGGTCGCAGGGCTCCTCCCCCCCCCAGGATTTAGGGTGGAATACCAAAGCGTCAAGGAGAAACATGAAAGGATGAAAGGAAGGCAGCCAATCAGAGCGCCGAACAGAAAGAGAGGAGCACCAGAGGGGGGGCGAGGGAGGCGCAGCAGCTTCACGCCATCTGCCCGGCACATCGGTGGACCCCGGCAGCAGCGGCGCTGCCTGCAGACATGCTAACGTTAGCAGCAGCGCTGCCTGCAGACATGCTACCGTTAGCAGCAGTGCTAGCTGCAGACATGCTACCGTTAGCAGCAGCGCTGCCTGCAGACATGCTACCGTTAGCAGCAGCGCTAGCTGCAGACATGCTGCCGTTAGCAGCAGTGCTAGCTGCAGACATGCTACCGTTAGCAGCAGCGCTAGCTGCAGACATGCTACCGTTAGCTGCTGTGCTAGCTGCAGACATGCTACCGTTAGCAGCAGTGCTAGCTGCAGACATGCTACCGTTAGCAGCAGCGCTGCCTGGTTCTGGTACCGAGCTTCCTCTCGGGTACGGATTCATGCAAACGGATTCCATTTTGGTAAAAACTTCTGCAACAACAAATGTGCTTAATTAACCTTGTAATTATTATAAGTTATTAATAATTAATGATATTCATCTATGTCAAGAAACTGATCATGTTACAATAATGATCAACACAGATTTAACAAAACAGATGAATGTTTTAGAGCAGGTCAGGTCATGTGGCCCTCGGGCGCCTTGTGGCCCTCGGGCGCCGTGCTGGTGGCCCTCGGGCGCTTTGTGGCCCTCGGGCGCTGTGCTGGTGGCCCTGGGCTATCTGTCTGACCCGATGTCCTGGGTGTGATCGCTGACTGGTGTGTGTTAGAGAGAGAGTGTTCATTGATCACGTGATCATTGTGACTCTTATCTTATTGATTTGAACTCACCGACTTGTTTCCCCTCAGCTGTCGAACGAGCAACAGGAAGAGCCTCATCGTGACCTCCAGCACCTCCCCCACGCTGCCACGCCCACACTCACCTCTGCACGGACACACAGGTAAACGCACCGAGCACACACGCTGGCCCTGACACCACCGTCAACCTTTGATGTGTGTGTGTGTGTGTGTGTTGAGAGGCTAACACACACAGGTGACGCTGTCTTGTTCCGTCTTTGCCCTGTGTCCTGTCTCTCAGGCACCAGCCCTCTGGACAGCCCACGCAACTTCTCCCCCAACACGGCGGGACACTTCTCCTTTGTTCCTGCTCGCAGGTGAGCTGCACCTGAGAAAGATCAAAGCACGATGTGCTGCCGAGGATCAGAGCCAGCTCGTCTTCATCCGTTTGTCCCCCCCAGGACGGACGGGCGCCGCTGGTCCCTGGCCTCCTTGCCTTCCTCTGGATATGGAACCAACACGCCCAGCTCCACCGTCTCGGTAAACCTGCCCCTTCGCCTCCTTCTCCTTTACCTCCTGCCCCTTTGTCCTCCTGCTCCTTTACCTCCTGCTCCTTCGCCTCCTTCGCCTCCTGCCCCTTCGCCTCCTGCTCCTTCACCTCCTGCCCCTTCGCCTCCTGCTCCCTCTCCTCCTGCTCCTTTGCCTCCTGCCCCTTCGCCTCCTGCTCCTTTACCTCCTGCTCCTTCACTTCCTGCCCCTTCGCCTCCTGTTCCCTCTCCTCCTGCTCCTTCACCTCCTGCCCCTTCGCCTCCTGCTTCCTCTCCTCCTGCTCCTTTACCTCCTGCTCCTTTACCTCCTGCCCCTTCACCTCCTGTTCCTTTACCTCCTGCTCCCTCTCCTCCTGCTCCTTCGCCTCCTGCTCCTTCACCTCCTGCTCCTTCCCCTCCTGCCCCTTCGCCTCCTTCTCCTTCGCCTCCTTCTCCTTCTCCTCTCCTCCTGCTCCTTCGCCTCCTGCTCCTTCGCCTCCTGCTCCTTTACCTCCTGCTCCTTCCCCTCCTGCCCCTTCGCCTCCTTCTCCTTCGCCTCCTGCTCCTTTACCTCCTGCTCCCTCTCCTCCTGCTCCTTCCCCTCCTGCCCCTTCGCCTCCTGCTCCCTCTTCTCCTGCTCCCTCTTCTCCTGCTCCTTCGCCTCCTGCTCCTTCGCCTCCTGCTCCTTTACCTCCTTCGCCTCCTGCCCCTTCGCCTCCTGCCCCTTTACCTCCTGCCCCTTCACCTCCTGCTGACCTCCAGTTCGTGTGGTAGCACGGAGGCGGAGCTTCGCTGCCTGACCCGTGCTACCGCTCCTGAACTCACCCGGCTCGGTTCCGGTCCAGCCCCGGGTCCCGTGAGCTCCGGTGCCGGTTGTAACCTGCGCTCCTCTGTGCTCCTCTGTGCTCCTCCTCTCACAGTCCTCCTCCTCGTCGCAGGAGAAGCTGCACCAGCTCCCCTTCCAGCCCACGGCCGACGAGCTGCACTTCCTCACCAAGCACTTCAGCTCCGAGAGCGTGACGGACGAGGAGGGACGCCGCTCCCCCGCCTTGAGACCCCGCTCCCGCAGCCTCAGGTGGGAGCGCCGTCGCCGGGGGTTACACGGCGACGCGTGTTCCTCTTCATCACCTTCATCGTCTGTGTGTCCGTTCAGCCCCGGCCGTTCGCCCGTCTCCTTCGACCACGAGATCGTCATGATGAACCACGTCTACAAGGAGCGCTTCCCGAAGGTACCGGAGACCCCCTCGTTTGTGGGCGGGGCCTCCAGCGATCCGCATTAGTCTCTAGTTCTAACCGGTCTGAGGGGGGTCACTCCTCCTCCCCTCCTCCCCTCAGGCGACGGCTCAGATGGAGGAGCGCCTGTCCGAGCTGCTCTCCTCCTCCGGGCCGGATAAGGTCCGCCCGCTGGCCGACGGCGTCCTGAGCTTCATCCACCATCAGCTGATCGAGCTGTCCAGAGACTGCCTGGACAAAAGCAGGGACGGCCTCATCACCTCCCATTATTTCTACGAGCTGCAGGAGAACCTGGAGAAGCTGCTGCAGGACGTGAGTGGACCGATCGCTGATTATTGATCTGTGGACGCCTCGGGATCAGCACAGGGTGCGTTGGGTCACCGGTCGGGTGACTGGTCGGGTGACTGGTCGGGTGACTGGTCGGGTGACTGGTCGGGTGACTGGTCGGGTGACTGGTCGGGTGACTGGTCGGTTAACGTTGATGCCCGTCTACATTCCACACCTCATAATAATATGAATGACCTAATAAGGGCGTTGAGGCGGGGTTTGGTATCTGATTCGTTCTTATCTAAACCAACATTTTAAGATCTGGCTCCAGATCTGGTGGACGGGGGACGGGGACGTGGTTTCTGTCCTACATGTGAGACAGGCCACGATGAAGACATCACCGTGTGTGTGTGTGTGTGTGTGTGTGTGTGTGTGTGTGTGTGTGTGGCAGTGATGACATCATATTAGCTCATTCTGCATGGGGGGCGGGGCTATTGCTCCTCCAGCCTCCTGTTGTCCATCCGTCCTACCGGGACACACAAACACAGCCTGAGTTTAATTTCACACTCCAGCAGTCAGCTGATGGATGACTCCTCCCCCCGGCGCAGGAGGCGGTGCAGTCAGAGCGTTTTGGGATGGGCGGGGATTGAGGAGGAATCCTCTGACTGTGATTGGCCGGCGGTCTGAAGCGAGGTGGGGACCTGCAGGCCGGATGATGACATCACCGAGTGGGTGCCGTGTGGTTGTTTTGGGGGGCAGGCGGACGGAGGAGCAGGAGCGGCATCGAGTTCTCCGTTTGAACGAGGAACCGTGTCTCGTGTGTCGGGGCTGGAGGAGGCGGTACTAGGAGGGGTGATGAGGAGCAGCGGGTGGACGATGTGCAGCTGGGAGGAGGAGGAGGAGGAGGAGGAGGAGGAGGAGGAGCAAGGGGAGGCGAACTTTGCAGTTGAGTTTATTTCCCTTTGATTCATCCATCCATTTTGTTAGCCGCTGTAACCGGGTCGCAGCGGTCTACGGGCGGGGGGCGGGGGGGCGGGAACACCCTGGACACGCCGCCAGTTCATCGCAGGGCGACGCCCACACACCTACGGACAGTCCAGCGTAACCTGGCGTAACCTGAGCTGCGTGTTTCTGGTGGAGGAAGCTGGAGAACCCGGAGAGAACCCACGCAGACACGGGGAGAACCTTTGGGAGGCTCATTGGAGCCCCGCGGGTCACCTGGGGGGTCACCTGGGGGTCACCTGGCGTGGACCGTCTGCAGTCACACTGAGGTCCGAGCCCGTTTGACACCAGAACCCACAGCAGGACTTCATTAGTCGTCGTGTGTGTGTGTGTAGCTAGAAACACACACACACGTACTTGCCGCTCGAAGCTGATTGGTTGAGCCCTAACCCCCGAGTTCTGTCTGTTCAGGCTCACCAGCGCTCGGAGAGCGTCGAGGTCACCTTCGTCACGCAGCTGGTCAAGAAGCTGATGATGGTCATCGCCCGGCCGGCGCGTCTCCTGGAGTGTCTGGTGAGACGCCTCGGCCGATGTCCCCTTCAGTTAAACCTGTCCCAGGTGTCCGTGCCTGTTCCTGCAGGTACTGAGGACATTTACTGGAGGACTGTCCCACATTAGAGCTCTCATGTCGTTGGGGCGGGGCTTGCTAGATGTCCTGGGATGTTCTCTCTGTTGACCTTGTGTAGCCTCCATACCAAATCCAGCAGAGACACCCTCTCACCGGGCCAGAACCCACAGGGAACGGGTCGGCTCAAGTTCTAGCCAACATTCGGGACAGCGTCTCCTCACTTCTGCTCGTCTCCCCCAGGAGTTTGATCCGGAGGAGTTCTACCATTTGCTGGAAGCAGCAGAGGGCCATGCTAAGGAGGGCCGAGGCATCAAGTCTGACATCCCCCGATACATCATCAGCCAGCTGGGCCTCACCCGGGACCCCCTGGAGGGTAAGGACGCCTCCCCTTCAGCGCCGGAGGGGGGAGGCATGTCGGACATTCTCTCTCCGCTCGCTTCTGGATCACTTTGGGTTCTTGTTTGTGTAGAAATGGCCCAGCTGAGCAGCTACGACAGCGGGAACCCAGAAACCCCAGAGACCGACGACTCGGTGGATGTGAGTGACAAATTCAGCGTGTTTACTCTCTGGGGCCCACGTGGTGCTACCTGGTACCGGAACTACCAGGTAGCGTGGGTACCTGGTACCGGAACTACCAGGTAGCGTGGGTACCTGGTACCGGAACTACCAGGTAGCGTAGGTACCTGGTACCAGAACTACCAGGTAGCGTGGGTACCTGGTACCAGAACTACCAGGTAGCGTGGGTACCTGGTACCAGAACTACCAGGTAGCGTAGGTACCTGGTACCAGAACTACCAGGTAGCGTGGGTACCTGGTACCTATGGTACAAACAGTACTAAAGCTAAGGACTGTGATGCTACGGGTGGTCCCTAAACTACCAGGTGCAGGGCGAGGCTGCCAGGTCTTTGCCTCTACACCTGCGAAGTACCACGAGGTAACTTTCTGTTGGGATCTGGTGCTAAATAAGTACAAATGAACTGAATTGAAGGTTCTCTGTTTCAGATTCGTGGAACCGTCACAGCAGCTCCAGCCCAGGCTAAAACCAAAGCCCCTCGAGAGGAAGACTTTGAGAACATCAAACTCATCAGTAACGGCGCCTACGGGTGGGACACGCCTACGTTACTGCAGCAACAGTTAAAATGGCTGAAGCCTACCCTGTACGACTGACGCGTACCCTGTACGACTGACGCGTACCCTGTACGACTGACGCCTACCCTGTACGACTGACGCGTGCCCTGTACGACTGACGCGTACCCTGTACGACTGACGCCTACCCTGTACGACTGACGCGTACCCTGTACGACTGACGCCTACCCTGTACGACTGACGCGTACCCTGTACGACTGACGCCTACCCTGTACGACTGACTCGTACCCTGTACGACTGACTCGTACCCTGTACGACTGACGCCTACCCTGATCGACTGACACGTACCCTGATCGACTGACGCCTACCCTGATCGACTGACGCCTACCCTGTACGACTGACGCCTACCCTGATTGACTGACGCCTACCCTGTACGACTGACGCCTACCCTGTACGACTGACGCCTACCCTGTACGACTGACGCCTACCCTGTACGACTGACGCCTACCCTGATCGACTGATTGTCTTTGTCGGTGCAGCGCCGTGTTCCTGGTGCGCCACAAAGAGACCCGGCAGCGTTTCGCCATAAAGAAGATCAACAAGCAGAACCTGATCCTGAGGAACCAGATCCAACAGGCCTTTGTGGAACGAGACATCCTGACATTTGCAGAGAACCCCTTTGTCGTCTCCATGTTCTGCTCCTTCGAGACCAGGAGGCACCTGTGCATGGTGATGGAGTACGTGGAGGGTAAGTCGCTCCGGGTGGAGCGGGTGCGAGGAGTCGACGGTCTGCGTTTAACCTCCCGGCTGCCGTCTGCAGGTGGAGACTGCGCCACCCTCCTGAAGAACATCGGGGCCCTGCCGGTCGACATGGCGCGCATGTACTTCGCTGAGACCGTCCTCGCCTTGGAGTATCTTCACAACTACGGCATCGTCCACCGGGACCTGAAACCCGACAAGTAAGACCGGCAGTCGCCTGTAACCCATGAAGACGTGGTTGTGGTCCGTCGGGTTCACGGTGCTCTGTCCCCTAGTCTCCTCATCACCTCCTTGGGACACATCAAGCTCACGGACTTCGGTCTGTCAAAGATCGGTTTGATGAGTTTGACCACGAACTTGTATGAAGGACACATTGAGAAGGACACCAGAGAGTTCCTGGACAAACAGGTAGGGACCGGTTACAGGTGTGCAGCATGGGAACGCACCTCGGTAGCGGCTGACCTTGGGTGCTGATGCCCCCCCCCCAGGTGTGTGGAACCCCAGAGTACATCGCTCCAGAGGTGATCCTGCGTCAGGGCTACGGGAAGCCGGTGGACTGGTGGGCGATGGGCGTCATCCTGTACGAGTTCCTGGTTGGCTGCGCCCCCTTCTTCGGCGACACCCCAGAGGAGCTGTTTGGTCAGGTGATCAGCGGTGAGCGGCGCCCGACGTCCCGGGAGCGGCCTGTGATTGGCCCGTTTTGTCAGCCCGGTTCTCTGTCGCGTTAGATGAGATTGTCTGGCCGGAGGAGGAGGAAGCTCTGCCCCAGGAGGCTCAGGACCTCATCTCCAAACTGCTGAAACAGAATCCTCTGGAGAGGCTGGGCACAGGTAAAGCACCCGCTCACGCTCTCACGGTCTCGGGCCGCTCAGAACCAGCAAACGCAGCCCGTCTCCTCCACAGGAAGCGCGTTTGAGGTGAAGCAGCACCTGTTCTTCACGGAGCTGGACTGGAACGGCCTGCTGAGGCAGAAGGCGGAGTTCATCCCCCAGCTGGAGTCGGAGGACGACACCAGCTACTTCGACAGTACGTCTGAGCTAGTCCTGATCCCGAACCCCTAACCGTGACCCCTAACCCTGACCCCTGTGTTTGTCTCAGCTCGCACCGACCGCTACCACCACCTTGACTCCGAGGATGAGGACGACACCAACGATGAAGAACACGTGGAGATTCGACAGTTCTCCTCCTGCTCACCTCGATTTAGCAAGGTCAGACCTGCAGGAAGCCTGTTAGGGGGGCGGGAGTAGAGCGGGAGACGCAGGTATAGTCTGTGTCCACACCTGTCCTGGTATCGGGATCGGGATCAGGACCGGTCTGTGTTGCCCTCTCTGTTCTCGGTTCTTCGCCGGTCCCGGATGGCGTTCGGTTCTGGAACAGGTGACTTTTGTGCAGGTGTACAGCAGCATGGAGCGTCTGTCTCTGCACGAGGAGAAGAGGACTCCGCCTCCCACCAAACGCAGCTTCAGTGAGGAGGGAGGCGATCGAGTGGACAGCCTGGGTGGACTCAAGTCCAGAGACCGGTCCTGGCTGGTGGGATCCCCAGAGATGTGAGTCCTTCTCTGTTCTGAGCCGCGTTAGCATAGCATCCAGAGACGCTAAGCGATGCGTCCTTCGTCTCCGCCGCGTTAGCATAGCATCCAGAGACGCTAAGCGATGCGTCCTTCGTCTCCGCCGCGTTAGCATAGCATCCAGAGACGCTAAGCGATGCGTCCTTCGTCTGCGCCGCGTTAGCATAGCATCCAGAGACGCTAAGCGATGCGTCCTTCATCTCCGCCGCGTTAGCATAGCATCCAGAGACGCTAAGCGATGCGTCCTTCGTCTCCGCCGCGTTAGCATAGCATCCAGAGACGCTAAGCGATGCGTCCTTCGTCTCCGCCGCGTTAGCATAGCATCCAGAGACGCTAAGCGATGCGTCCTTCGTCTGCGCCGCGTTAGCATAGCATCCAGAGACGCTAAGCGATGCGTCCTTTGTCTCTGCCGCGTTAGCATAGCATCCAGAGACGCTAAGCGATGCGTCCTTCGTCTCCGCCGCGTTAGCATAGCATCCAGAGACGCTAAGCGATGCGTCCTTCATCTCCGCCGCGTTAGCATAGCATCCAGAGACGCTAAGCGATGCGTCCTTCGTCTCCGCCGCGTTAGCATAGCATCCAGAGACGCTAAGCGATGCGTCCTTCGTCTCCGCCGCGTTAGCATAGCATCCAGAGACGCTAAGCGATGCGTCCTTCGTCTGCGCCGCGTTAGCATAGCATCCAGAGACGCTAAGCGATGCGTCCTTCGTCTACGCCGCTTTAGCATAGCATCCAGAGACGCTAAGCGATGCGTCCTTCGTCTCCGCCGCGTTAGCATAGCATCCAGAGACGCTAAGCGATGCGTCCTTCGTCTCCGCCGCGTTAGCATAGCATCCAGAGACGCTAAGCGATGCGTCCTTCGTCTCCGCCGCGTTAGCATAGCATCCAGAGACGCTAAGCGATGCGTCCTTCGTCTCCGCAGCCTCAGGAAGCGTCTGTCGGTCTCGGAGTCGTCCCACACGGAGAGCGACTCCAGCCCGCCGCTGACGGTCCGGCGGCGCTGCTGCTCCGCCATCATCGAGATGCCGCGCTTCGCCATCTCCTCGGAGGAAGACGGAGGTGAAACGCGGGACGATGTTCTGCGGTCGGTGTCCGAAGCCTCGCTGAACACGACGAACCGTAACGCGGATCCCACCTGGGTGGTCTCAGGTGCGGCCGGATGTCGGAGGAGTCCCAGCACAGGTGTGGCGAGGGGGCCGCGGTGCGACGAGCTGCCCCGAGCCATCCCAGAACTCCCAGTGGAGAGAGAGCTGAAGCTTGAGGAGTCCCCCGCCATGCCGGGCGCCGCCTCCAGGGCCACGCCCACACGTCAGTACCGCCCGCCGTGGGTTCGGGCCAGGTTTAGGGTAATGTGGGTCTCAATCTGCCGTTCCTCTTTTACCTGTCTGCAGCAGGTAGAGCCGATGATGCGTACGATCGTTCTCACGGAGGTGACTGCGACTCGCCATCAACGCCGCGGGCCATCAGCGACTTGGCGGCGCGCAGGGCTCGCCATCGGCTGCTGTCTGGAGACGCAGATAAACACACAACGCTGACCTCCAGGCCGCTGAACAAGGTCATCAAGTCGGCCTCCGCCAATACGCTGTCCCTGATGATCCCTGCAGGTCAGTGGGGGGGGGGGGGGGGAGACATGGGGCTGGGTTCAATGCCTGAACTCATGGAGCCCCCACTAGATTACTCCTGGTACAACCCTCAGATGATTCTCTTATCTTGATGAAAGTAGACCGACCGACTCACATCCTCGCCTGTTGCCAGATCACCACGGAGCATCCCCATTGGCCAGCCCGATGTCTCCCCACTCCCAGTCCTCCAATCCGTCGTCGCGGGACTCTTCCCCGAGCCGAGACCTGTCTCCGGCGGTGAGCAGCACGAAACCCCCCATCGTGATCCACAGAGCAGGCAAGAAGTACGGCTTCACCCTGAGGGCGATCCGCGTGTACCTGGGAGACTCGGACGTCTACACGGTCCACCACGTGGTCTGGGTGAGTCCTCCAAGAGGGTCCAACCGGCGCCCTGAGAGCGAGACGTGTCAGACTGATGGGTGTGTCTGTTTCAGCACGCGGAGGAGGGCGGTCCAGCCCATGAGGCGGGGCTAAGGGAGGGGGACCTGATCACCCACGTCAACGGGGAGGCGGTCCACGGCCTCGTTCACACGGAGGTGGTGGAGCTCATTCTGAAGGTGCGCACTCTCTCAATCTGAGCCGGCCGACTCGTCGACCGACTCGGAACACCAGCATGTCCGTCTCCCGTCCCTCAGAGTGGCGCCAAGGTGTCCGTCTCTGCCACGCCATTCGAGAACACGTCCATCAAGCTCGGCCCAGCCCGAAAGACGAGCCACAAGACTAAGATGGCGAGACGCAACAAGAAGTCAAAGACCAAGGAGGGGCAGGACAGCAAGAAGAAGACGTCCCTCTTCAGGAAGATCACCAAGCAGGCGTCCCTCCTGCACACCAGCCGCAGCCTGTCCTCCCTGAACCGCTCCCTGTCTTCAGGGGAGAGCGGCCCGGGCTCGCCCACACACAACCTGTCCCCACGGAGCCCCACACAGGGATTCAGGTCCACGCCAGACTCCGCCCACTCAGGTGAGACAGACTGATGGAGCTCCATGATTGTACTCAGGTGTGACCTTAGCGACTGTTAGCGGGGGGGTGTGAAGGAGCCTTCAGAACCATGAACTCTGTCTCTGTCCCTCCTCAGTTGGTGGAACCTCGTCTCAGAGCAGTTCCCCCAGCTCCAGCGTCCCAAACTCCCCGGCCGGCTCGGGCCACATCCGGCCCAGCTCCCTGCACGGCCTGGCTCCCAAGCTCCAGCGCCAGTACCGCTCCCCTCGCCGCAAATCTGCCGGCAACATCCCCCTCTCCCCCCTGGCCCGCACCCCCTCACCCACCCCCCAGGGCAGCTCGCCGCAGCGCTCGCCGTCCCCGCTGCCGGGCCACCCCCCGGGACAGTCTTCGGGGAGTCAGGCGTTCCCCGTGAAGCTCCACGCCTCGCCTCCTCTGGTCAGGCAAATGTCCAGGCCCAAGAGCGCCGAGCCGTCACGCTCGCCGCTCCTCAAGAGGGTGCAGTCAGCCGAGAAACTGGCCGCCTCCCTCTCTAACCCCGCCCCGTCCCCCTCTGGGAGGGGACAAGAAGGGGACAAGAAGCTGCCGGTGGGAGTGGCCAGTGGGAACAGGAAACACAGTCTGGACATTTCTCTTTCAGAGTTCAAGAAGGACAGTTTGCAGAGAGAACCGAGCCTGCAGAGTCTCCAGGTACGGTCCAGAGACGCACACAACGCGACAACAGACGCACAACACGAAGACAGACGCAAAGATACACAGCGAGACAACAGACACAAAGATACACAGCGAGACAACAGACGCAAAGATACACAACACGAAGACAGAGGCAAAGATACACAACGAGACAACAGACGCCACAACACGAAGACAGAGGCAAAGATACACAACGCGACAACAGACGCAAAGATGCACAACGCGAAGACAGAGGCAAAGATACACAACGAGACAACAGACACAAAGATACACAACACGAAGACAGAGGCAAAGATACACAACGCGACAACAGACGCAAAGATGCACAACGCGAAGACAGACACAAAGATACACAACACGAAGACAGACGCAAAGATGCACAACGAGACAACAGACACAAAGATACACAGCGAGACAACAGACGCAAAGATGCACAACACGAAGACAGACGCAAAGATGCACAACACGAAGACAGACGCAAAGATACACAACGCGACAACAGACGCAAAGATGCACAACGCGAAGACAGAGGCAAAGATACACAACGAGACAACAGACGCAAAGATACACAACACGAAGACAGAGGCAAAGATACACAACGCGACAACAGACGCAAAGATGCACAACGCGAAGACAGACACAAAGATACACAACGAGACAACAGACGCAAAGATACACAACACGAAGACAGAGGCAAAGATACACAACGCGACAACAGACGCAAAGATGCACAACGCGAAGACAGACACAAAGATACACAACACGAAGACAGACGCAAAGATGCACAACGAGACAACAGACACAAAGATACACAGCGAGACAACAGACGCAAAGATGCACAACACGAAGACAGACGCAAAGATGCACAACACGAAGACAGACGCAAAGATACACAACGCGACAACAGACGCAAAGATGCACAACGCGAAGACAGAGGCAAAGATACACAACGAGACAACAGACGCAAAGATACACAACACGAAGACAGAGGCAAAGATACACAACGCGACAACAGACGCAAAGATGCACAACGCGAAGACAGACACAAAGATACACAACGCAACAACAGACGCAAAGATGCACAACGCGAAGACAGACACAAAGATACACAACACGAAGACAGACGCAAAGATGCACAGCGAGACAACAGACGCAAAGATACACAACACGAAGACAGAGGCAAAGATACACAACGAGACAACAGACGCAAAGATACACAACACGAAGACAGAGGCAAAGATACACAACGCGACAACAGACGCAAAGATGCACAACGCGAAGACAGACACAAAGATACACAACACGAAGTCAGACGCAAAGATGCACAGCGAGACAACAGACGCAAAGATACACAACGAGACAACAGACGCAAAGATACACAGCGAGACAACAGACACAAAGATACACAACATGAAGACAGACACGCTGTCATCCTCTCTGCACCTGCAGGAATCCTCCGGCGAGGTTCTGCTGTCCTCTCCAGGATGTGGTCTGGAGACGGTCTGCCTGAAGAAACGCTCCTCCTCATCCAGGAAATTAGGACGACAGGAAGGCGACGGCGCCCCCGGCGTCCTCTCCGGTCCTCTGGGTCTGTCCCCCGGGAAGAACAAGCTGAAAGACAAACTGTCCGCCATCCGGCAGGACCGGGCCGGACGCAGAGAGTCGCTGCAGAAGCAAGACGCCATCCATGAGGTAGATTCGTCCGAGGACGAGACGGACGAGGGCTCGGAGGACAGCCAAGATGGACGCAAGGGGGCCACCTTCACCCCCCCGCCCCTCCTGAGACCCACCACTGTGAGAACCGGACCTGGAGGGACGCTGCCCTCCCTTTGCCTCTCTCCGTGCACCCCTCATGCCACGTTCTCCCACAGCGGACCCACGCCGGGGGGCAAGTCCACCCCCTCCGCTACAGAGACCAAGTCCACTCAGAGTGTCTCTTTCCCCGGAGTGACGTCGGCTTGTCCTGCAGGAGACGCAGCGAGACGGGAGAGGGAGGCGGTTGGACCGAGCGGGACCACAAAGCCCGCTCGGGGCTCGCTTCCTTTTTCCAGCGCAGGCAGCGCGTTCGTCTCCGTTAGCAAGGACACGATCCTCAAAGCGGCTCCCCGGGGAGACTCCGGGAGTCTCGGGGGGACGGGTGCAGCACCGGAGCCCAGAGAAGAGGACCCGGAGAGCCCACAAACCGCAGCCCCCCCCTCCAGCCCTGTTGGTACCACCTGCAGAACCTCTGACCTCCCCGAGGCCCCTCGCCCACCCTGCCCCTCCCCCGGCGTCCCCAAGGAGAGGAAGGAGGCTGACAACCGGAGACTGTGTGCTGCTGCTGCGGGGGCGAGTCTTTGTGAGACACCCTTACCGGCTCCTGGCTCCAGGTCCAGCGTCCCGCTTCCAGACAAAGTTGTGTCCCAGCTCGCGGCTGCAGTTCTGGGACCCGTCGAACGTAGCAGCACCGGAGAGACGAGTCAGAGGGACCAGAAACAAGTCAGAGTCCCACCCGCTGACCCCCTTCCATGTCCCTCCAGACAGAAGGTCTGCGTCGCCCGGAGGACATCGTCCTGCCAGGAGGGACCAGAGAGACCCGGACCAGGACCTTCAAGCAGGGACAAGCCCACAACGTCTGTATCTGCACAGCAGCCGGGCTCGGAACCGGTCCAGCCAGACCTCAACGTGAATTACGCCGTCTCCGTGGCAACGGACCCCCAGATTACCGGCCCCGCCTCCTCGCAACACGAGAAAACCGCCAGCGAGAAGACATAGCAGCAGCGAGCGCAGAGACGACCCCGTCGAGCTGTTAAGGGGACGCTGCGTGGGACGGGACGGGACGAGACGGGACGGGACGGCGGGCCTGGTCCATTCCAGATGTGCTGAAAACCTCTTCCTGTGGTTTTACTGATTCCCACTTCCTGAACTCAACGGTTCAGTCTGTGGTTAAGAGACACCTGATCCGTGCGTGTCCCGAGGACACGCCTCCCTGAGCAGCCGTGACCGGAGCGTGTCCCGAGGACACGCCTCCCTGAGCAGCCGTAACCGGAGCTTGTCCCGTCTCGGCCGTGGCGTGTCCCGTCTCACCGGTGGCGTGTCCTGTCTCGGCGGTGGCGTGTCCCTTCTCAGCCGTGGCGTGTCCCGTCTCACCGGTGGCGTGTCCCTTCTCAGCCGTGGCGTGTCCCTTCTCAGCCGTGGCGTGTCCCGTCTCACCGGTGGCGTGTCCCGTCTCGGGACGTTCTACCGGGACAGTCTGCGTCTTCAGACCTCCTCACTCGTTCGTCTGTAACGTTCCTGTCGATGTTTTAGATTTTAAATATTTAGTGGAATATTCCTCGTCCAGCACGCCGCCGTTAGCTGAGACGCTAACGGCGGCGTGCTGGACAGCCGGTGGCGCCTCATCAGATTCAGACGCGTCCGTCTGTGAGAGTCAAAGGACGACGCCCCTCTCAGTCCGGGTCCGGCGCTGATTGGACTCGAGCCGTCTCTGGTGACGATGTTCAGGTCCGGATGTGATGAAGAGGAGACGTCGTCCCGGCGGGTTCGGCGTTTGGGTTTCTGGTTCGGACCGGGTCGCTCGAGTGAAGCCAGACTGAGGTGGAAGCATGCTGTCGTCCGTCGTACCTTACAAGACTAATAAAGTTTTTTATGCAAGTTTGTTTTTGTAGTTTTTCTCTCGCGGATCTTCCAGACAAGAAACAAACGAATCAATCACACTTTTTTGGGAAATTTATTTTGCACAAACAACGAAACACATTACATGACCAAACCGGACAGCTAATCAATCAATCAATCAATCAATCAATCAATCGATCAATCACCCCGTAGCGCCCGGTTACCCCCACTAAATGCCCCGTAGTAACCTTAACGTTTCCTAAACTCGCCCCGGTTCTTTAGCCCCCTTCGTAGATACCTAATCAATGTAATCAATAAAGAGAATGAGCCGGACTGATGTGGTTGTTCTGTCCTCGGCCAGCGGAGCGTCTCACGGTCCGAACCGGGTCCTCAGACCGTCTCTGTCCCGGGACGGACCTGGACATCAGAGAGTCAGAGAAGTGATGCTAACGCGACGTTTAGCTCCCGCCCATGTTTGCTTGCTTCCTGTCCTCGAGGACAAGAAGAGACACTTTTCTGATTCACCTTAACGAGCTGGGAGGAGTCTGTCCCCCTCACCTCTCAGATCATCTGGGTCGCACCGTCCTGGAGGACAGCAGAGACAGACGCTGCACTCTGATGACATCATGATGACATCACTGATCGGCCTCATGATAAATGAAGTACCTGATTGGGTGCGTACTCTTACAGGCACATTATCTCATCTACCTTTAGGGGGCAGTGTCGGTCTGCCCCCCCTGTACCTGGAGGTTCGGTCTGCCTGTAGGGGGCAGTGTCGGTCTGTCCCCCCACACTGACGTCCTGCTGCAGGTCTTTACCTCCTCTGGGGTCCAGGATCTCCACCCTCCCAGACGTCCTCTGTCCCAGGACGGCGTTCCTGGGTTCCTTCAGGGTGACCCTGAAGTCCTCGTGGTTCTCCTCCAGACCGTCGTCGACCAGGAAGATGTTCCAGGTCTTCACGTCGACTCCTAAACGGACAGGAAGTGTTACGCCGTCGCTGTGGCGCTCCCTGTGGGGCAGGAAGGTCCGAACTTTGACCCCACCCGGATCAAACTGGATCAGAGCCGCCGTGCTGTGGGTGAAGTCTTCGCCAGGTCTGGCCGAACCTTCGTCCACCTGCGCACACGAGGACATGAAGCAGACGGCGGGCAGCGACCTGCGCACGTCTGAGGTCACGGCGGTACCTGGATGGCGACGAACGCCGGGTCGATGCTCCTCCCCCTGCGTTGGATCCGGATCTGAAGCGTCCCTGAAGTCTCACAGGTTCTGTAGCAGGTCGCCGACAACTCCACCCGAGACCAGGACAGCTCCAGTCTGCAGGAGACACCGAGTCCCCCATTAGAACCACGCCGAGTCCCCCATTAGAACCACGCCGAGTCCCCCATTAGAACCACGCCGAGTCCCCCATTAGAACCACGCCGAGTCCCCCATTAGAACCACACCGAGTCCCCCATTAGAACCACACCGAGTCCCCCATTAGAACCACACTAGAGTCCCCCATTAGAACCACACCGAGTCCCCCATTAGAACCACATAGAGTCCCCCATTAGAACCACACCAGAGTCCCCCATTAGAACCACACTAGAGTCCCCCATTAGAACCACACCGAGTCCCCCATTAGAACCACACTAGAGTCCCCCATTAGAACCACACCGAGTCCCCCATTAGAACCACACCGAGTCCCCCCCCCCCCCTCCCTAATGGATCACAGTTCTGGTTCCGGTGTTCCGTCTACAAACCCACATCTCAGGTAACGCTGCGTTTCCTGCCGGGTCGAGGAGGCGGAACCGGAAGCTGTCGCTCGTCACCTCCACGTCCACCGGGAGGACGAACGCCACGGCGCGCTGGTCCACGTCCCGCTGGGTGAACCGGCCCCTGATGGACGCACCTGGTGGGGGGGAGGAGTTTCATGCCAACTGAACTGTGGCGTGCACCCGACAGGTGACTCACCTGTCTGATGACTCACCTGTCGGGTGACTCACCTGTCCGATGACTCACCTGTCGGGTGGCTCACCTGTCTGATGGCTCACCTGTCGGGTGGCTCACCTGTCCGGTGACTCACCTGTCCGATTGACTCACCTGTCTGATGACTCACCTGTCGGGTGGCTCACCTGTCGGGTGGCTCACCTGTCCGGTGACTCACCTGTCCGGTGACTCACCTGTCCGGTGACTCACCTGTCCGGTGACTCACCTGTCCGATGACTCACCTGTCCGGTGACTCACCTGTCCGATGACTCACCTGTCGGGTGGCTCACCTGTCTGATGGCTCACCTGTCGGGTGGCTCACCTGTCCGGTGACTCACCTGTCCGATGACTCACCTGTCTGATGACTCACCTGTCCGGTGACTCACCTGTCCGATGACTCACCTGTCCGGTGACTCACCTGTCCGATGACTCACCTGTCGGGTGGCTCACCTGTCTGATGGCTCACCTGTCGGGTGGCTCACCTGTCCGATGACTCACCTGTCTGAGTGTTCTGCAGGTAGCCCCAGCGTGGCGCTCTGATGATGGAGAACTCCAGCTCCTCCGTGGGACCGTCCCGGTCGGAGGCCTGCAGGTGTTTGGAGGTGATGAAGATGCCGGAGCGTCCACCGCCCAGGTCCACCACGGTGCTGGGACTCCTCCTAGTGGTCAGGATGGGTGGGGTCCGGTCCACCCGGTCCACCTGGGCACAGGTGGGTGTTACTAGAACCTCTATATCTGGTTCTGTGGACGCAGCAGCCGGTCCCGAGGTTCTGACCTCACCTGCACTGAGGAAGAGGAGGAGAGCTTCCTCACCGGGTCCTACCGGCGCAGTTCTGTCTGCTGCCAGTAGATGTCCTTCCTGTCATGTGTACCGATGGGCAGAGCCCGTGAAGAAGAGGACGCCTCCTCTTCATCAGCGCTCATCACTAGATACCGCTAACGATGAAGATGAAGATAAACCGGACGGTTTGTTCTATTGATCCAACAGACCCAGTACCAGAACATCTGGACCCAACATACCGGCCGACCCAGGACCAGAACATCTGGACCCAACATACAGGCGGACCCAGGACCAGAACATCTGGACCCAACAGTAGGTACCGACCGACCCAGTACCGGAACATCTGGACCCAACAGTAGGTACTGACCGACCCAGGACCAGAACATCTGGACCCAACATACCGACCGACCCAGGACCAGAACATCTGGACCCAAGAGTAGGTACCGACCGACCCAGGACCAGAACATCTGGACCCAACATACCGACCGACCCAGGACCAGAACATCTGGACCCAACATACAGGCGGACCCAGGACCAGAACATCTGGACCCAACATACCGGCCGACCCAGGACCAGAACATCTGGACCCAACAGTAGGTACCGACCGACCCAGTACCGGAACATCTGGACCCAACAGTAGGTACTGACCGACCCAGGACCAGAACATCTGGACCCAACATACCGACCGACCCAGGACCAGAACATCTGGACCCAACAGTAGGTACCGACCGACCAGGACCAGAACATCTGGACCCAACATACCGACCGACCCAGGACCAGAACATCTGGACCCAACATACCGACCGACCCAGGACCAGAACATCTGGACCCAACATACAGGCGGACCCAGGACCAGAACATCTGGACCCAACATACCGACCGACCCAGGACCAGAACATCTGGACCCAACATACAGGCGGACCCAGGACCAGAACATCTGGACCCAACATACCGGCCGACCCAGGACCAGAACATCTGGACCCAACAGTAGGTACCGACCGACCCAGTACCGGAACATCTGGACCCAACAGTAGGTACTGACCGACCCAGGACCAGAACATCTGGACCCAACATACCGACCGACCCAGGACCAGAACATCTGGACCCAACATACCGACCGACCCAGGACCAGAACATCTGGACCTGACTGTACGGAGGACAGAATCTGGTCCTCAGAGGTTCTACTGGGTTCTACTCGACCCGCCCCGGGCTGGGCGGCGCCTCCTCACCTGTATGCTGAAGAGCGCAGGCTCCTCCCTCAGCTGCCCGTACTCCAGGTATCCCCGGTTGCTCCCGTCGGCCGGCAGGAAGTAGAACCCGTCGACGTCCTCCGGGCTCCCGGGTCGTGCCGGTACGCCAGGTTCTGCTCGTCCACGTCCTCTGGGTGAAGCTGAGGGGCGGGGCCAGCGGGGCCCCTCCCAGCAGCAGCCGGCCGTGGCGTGGCGGCTGCGTGACCACGTAGCTCAGGTTGGCGGGGGCCGTGTCGGGGTCGCTGAGCCGCAGCTGGCTGGCGCTGATGGGTTCCGTGGATCCGGCCTGCAGGCGGAGGCCCGGGTTCTGGTGGAGGGTGGGGGGGGTCCGGTCCCGGCGCTCGATGGTGAAGCGGAGCGTCCCGGCGAGGGACGAGACGCCGTTGGTGACCACGAAGCTGCGAGGGACAAAGTTCTGTTTGAGTTCTGCTCGTGAGTCCACAACAGAACCGGTGCCACGAGAACAATCTGTCTCTCTGTTTTCGCCGGGGCGTGGCCTGACCTGAGGGCGTCGGCCCCCCCCCGGGGGCCGTCGTCGTGGCTGTAACACACTCGCTGTGCCGTGACGTCCAGCTGCGTGAAGCTCGCCAGCGGGACGCCGGGCCGGCGGGCGGCGTGGAGCAGCCCGTTCCGGGGCGGGGCCGACACCGTGAAGACCAGGTCCCCCGGCCGGCCGGCGGCGTCGGACGCCAGCAGGACGTCCGTGTTCAGGACGACCCGCTGGCCTTCTGCCAGACGCACCGCCTTGCTCAGCAGCACTAAGTCACCTGCAGGGGGCGGAGCCACATTGTGTTGGCTGGATTGACGCACCTGCAACGTCGTTACCTGTCTCACGTTAGAACACCTGTGGCCCCCGCTAACCCAAGCATTTAAGCAGCTGAAACCACGGGGGGGGGGTTCTGGTTTTTGGAGACCCTGAAGGGGCCGTTCCACAGCTGCCCCCCCCCTTTAATTATTCAGGGGCTGAGGAGGACCGAGGAGCGTCTCTGTGTTCGGGGGGGGGGGGGGGGGCTTAATAAAACATGAACCCCGGACTGGCCACAGAGGAGCAGCGAGGGGGGGGGGGGGGCACGCTCCTCCTCCTCCTCCTCCTCCTCGCTGCTCCTCGCTAGCTTCGGTCTGAACCTCAGAACTTCTCACTCTGATGGGATGAAGACGAGGATGAACCTGCAGACGAAGGCTTTACTGCTAGCTAGCTAATGTTAGCTAGCTAATGTTAGCGACGTCCTGCTAGCATGTTAGCAGTCGACCCCGTTTAGCTTCGAGCTGTCTTTGAAACGGCGCCCCCACGACTGAGTACTGCAGTACTTCCTGTAAATAGTACACAGTTGATGTAATAGTACATAGTAATAGTACACAGTTGATGTAATAGTACATAGTAATAGTACACAGTCGATGTAATAGTACATAGTAATAGTACACAGTTGATGTGATAGTACATAGTAATAGTACACAGTCGATGTAATAGTACATAGTAATAGTACACAGTTGTTCTTGCTCAGAACAACATTAAGGAGGTTCAGAGACAGAATGCTAAGCATCGAGGCTAAGCTAATGCTAAGCTAATGCTAAGGTACTATAAAGAAAGGGTGAAATGCCATCTCATCCACCAGCTGATGACGTGATGATGTCATCAGCCGATTGACCTCTGACCTTTGTGAACGCCGTGGATGGAAATGAGGAAGCTCTGAGGCGGCGTCTCGTTGTCCAGGTCGCTCAGGGTGAAGCGGAAGCTGTCGTGACCTTTGACCCCGGCGGCGGCGGTGGAGTGAGCGTACCGCAGACGGTTCAGGTCCACATCCCGCTGGGTGACGTTGCTGCCGGCCGTTAACCGGGTCCATCCGGACTCCGTCTGCAGACCGGTCCAGAAGACGACCGGTGAGAACCAGCAGCTCAAGCTGCCCCCCGTCCCCCGTCCCCTCGTCCCCCCGTCCCCCGTCCCCCGTCCCCACCTTCAGCTGCAGTCTGCCGAGGCGTGGTTCAGCATCCAGGAAGTAGTACACCTGGTCTGGGGGTGAGTCCAGGTCCTCGGCCTCCAGGACCACGCTGGAGATCACCCCGCGCCCCCCAGGGTCCACCTTCAGCCCAGCGTTCCTAACACACCAACGAAGAAGAACCAACAGTGAACCAGGCGTCCCTCCCTGTTTCAGCCGGGGGTTGGTGGACCAGAGTCTGGATCCACATCAGGGAGCCCCGGGACCTGCCCCAGCCCCGGGACCTGCTCCACCCCGGGACCTGCTCCAAACCCGGGACCTGCTCCAAACCCGGGACCTGCTCCAGCCCGGGGACCTGCTCCAGTCCCGGGACCTGCTCCACCCCGGGACCTGGTCCGGCCCCGGGACCTGGTCCAGCCCGGGACCTGCTCCAGCCCGGGACCTGCTCCAGCCCCGGGACCTGCTCCACCCCGGGACCTGGTCCAGCCCCGGGACCTGGTCCAGCCCCGGGACCTGGTCCAGCCCGGGACCTGCTCCAGCCCGGGACCTGGTCCGGCCCCGGGACCTGGTCCAGCCCGGGACCTGCTCCAGCCCGGGACCTGGTCCGGCCCCGGGACCTGGTCCAGCCCGGGACCTGCTCCAGCCCGGGACCTGCTCCAGCCCCGGGACCTGCTCCACCCTGGGACCTGGTCCAGCCCCGGGACCTGCGTTTACCTCGGAGTTCTTCTCCTCCTGCCACTCGAACACAACAGGAAGTTGATGGTTTGTGTGAAAGCAGGTTTGTCCATGGGGGCGTGGGGGGGTCATGGTGGGGGGGGGGGGGCACCACAGACCGTCTGGCTGCTTCTTCACTCGGAACTAAAATCCACGCAGGACAGGAGACGCCGCGTCCGTCTTGCAGGACGGCGTCTGCCAGGTGTGTTACTTCTGCCTGGGCGGGCTTTACAGCACCAGCCTGGCCCCCGCCCTCACACCCCGATGGGGGGGGGGGGGTTAAACACCCAGTCGAGCAAAGTGAAACGCCACAGAAGAAGAGACGCGTCTTGGTAATCTTCTTCTTCAGGTGTTTTGCAGGACGCCGCAGCGGGACAGAGGACGGGATAACTGTCCGTCCCTTCAGGGTAACGTGAGCGTTAAAACGAGCGTGTGTGTGCGTGTGTGCGTGCGTGCGTGTGTGTGTGTGTGCATGTGTGCGTGCGTGTACCTCAGCAGGCGTGGCGTCTGGTCGTTGACCGCCGTCACCGTGACCTGAGACGTCCCCTGGACTGTGTGGACGCCATCTGTCAGCTGCAGAGTCACGGCGTCCCTCAGGGTCTCCGTGTCGTCATGCATGTAGACGAGCCTCAGGCCTGGGGGGGGGCGGGGGGGACATGCTATAAAACCCTGGGCAGAGGAGGCGGAGCCAGACGGCATCGCCGTGGGCAACCACTGAGACATGAACGGTTCCTCACCCTGCTGGAGCTCCTGCAGGGTGAAGGAGGTGACGAGGAGGCTCCTCCCACCTCCCATCTCCGCTCCGTTGCCGTTGACGATGCTGCCGTGAGCCGGCGGCGTCGCCACGGTGAAGGTCAGAACGTCCCGGGGCGTGTCCAGGTCGAAGCCGCTCAGCACGGAGGGGGTCAGCTCCACCGTCTCACCCTCCTTCACCTGCAGGGGGCGCAGAATGAGGAGGAGGTCACGGCGCCGCCGGCTGGTGAGGAGGAGGAGGCGGCGGCTGATGAACGTACGGTGAAGTCGGCGAGCAGCAGCGAAGGCTCCTCGTCATTGGTCGGGTTGATGATGACGTGGACGGGGAGGGGGGCGGAGCGGTGGAGGCCGTCGCTGACACTGATGGACAGCTGGTCGGTGGTTGGCTCCACCCCTTTGCTCTCTGATTGGACGTAGTTGATGAAACCAGAGGTCAGGTGAAGGAGAGTGAAGCATTCTGGGAACAGACAAGAGAACCCCGAGGTTACACACACACTCACACACACTCACACACACGCACACACACACACACACACGTACACACACACACACACATGTACATGCACACACACACACACACACCGACTGGGACTCCTGCGTTGCTCTTCTCGGACCCGGGCGTTGGCAGGATGTTCTCCAGGAAGCCGTGCCGGGGAGGAGAGTCCAGGTGAAAGGTCAGCTGATCAGGGGGGCTGTCGGGGTCTGTCGCCCCCAAGACCCCCCCACAAAGGCAGGAGGCGGAGCCTTCCTCCACGATCAACATGGATTCACCTGGACAGACAGGTGAGATGACAAATATCACTCAAACACACAAGGTGTGGTCTGGGTGTGTCCCGGGGGGGGCGGGGGGGTGAGGGACGTCCCTCACCCCCCCCTCCTCTCAGCAGGACGATGGCGTCTCACCCAGAGTGATGACGGGCGCTCTGTTGTTCACGGGGACGATGGTGATGTTGAGGTCGTAAACAGGAAGTGTGCCATGCAGCGGCACGGGAGGGGGCGGGGCGTCTCCATGACAACAGCCATGCGTCCCTGCAGCCTCGCCGTCGGAGACGATGAGGGTGACGGTGTCCAGCACCGCCTCCGGTCCGACCTCTCCTCCTGCAAGCAGCGCAGAAAGGGGCGTGACTCCACAGGTCACGTGACCTCATCGCGTCCCCTGAGGCTGTCCCACCCGTATGGACGTAGGACACGTGTCCCCGGAACACGTCCTGCTGGGAGAACCTGTCCACCGTCTGTCCCGCTCTCTGCAGCTCCCCTCGGACCGGACTCCGGGCCAGCATGTAGGTCAGCCCGGAGTCGTCGCTGTCCCGGTCCGTCGCTGACAGGTAGTCCGGCGTTACCTGGACACGCCCGTCCTCGGGACAGCTCAGCCCCCCCCGCAGGCCCCCACCCAGCTGGGGGGGCTCGTCATTCATTGGCAAAACCTGGACATCGGCAGACGTGCTGTCTCAGATGAGGATGATGATGATGATGATGATGATGATGGTGATGATGAGGATGAAGATGCTCACCTGAATCAGCAACACGACCCCCACTGAGTTGAGACCGTCCGTCACCTCCAGGGGGACGTCGTCCTCGGTGGTCTCCGAGTCGTCGTGGATGTACCTGCAGCACAGAATGACCCCCGATGACCTCACTGTGACCTCATCAGGACTCCACCCACACCTCACAAAATCAAGTTCCGATTGTGTGTTTGAGCCCGAGTCAGCTGGAACCGGACTCGACTGGAACCGGACTCAGCTGGAACCGGACTCAGCTGGAACCGGACTCGGCTGGAACCGGACTCAGCTGGAACCGGACTCAGCTGGAACCCGAGTCAGCTGGAACCGGACTCAGCTGGAACCGGACTCAGCTGGAACCGAGTCAGCTGGAACCGGACTCAGCTGGAACCGGACTCAGCTGGAACCGAGTCAGCTGGAACCGGACTCAGCTGGAACCGGACTCAGCTGGAACCCGAGTCAGCTGGAACCGGACTCAGCTGGAACCGAGTCAGCTGGAACCGGACTCAGCTGGAACCGGACTCAGCTGGAACCGGACTCAGCTCGAACCCGAGCCAGCTGGAACCGGACTCAGCTGGAACCGGACTCAGCTCGGACCTGAGGCGCCGTCCTCTCAGGTCCTGCAGGCTGAAACGACCTCCCTGGTCCAGCGTTTGTCCCTGCAGCTCCAGCCGGCCGTGGCGAGCCGTCCTCTGGACCTCCACCCTCAGCTCCTCCTCCCGGCTGTCCCGGTCCTGGACCAGGAGGTGCTCCTCGGTTACGAAGGCCCCGCCCCCCTCCTCTACCTGCAGCAGGTTGGTGAAGGCCTGAAACCCGCAGAGGATCACAAATCAGACAACGTGGACCCGATGTCCACCGGGACCACGCGGGACAGCCCCGTTTGACCTCTGACCTCCGGCTGCTGGTCGTCAACCGGGGTGACGGTGATGTTGAAGACGAGGCCCGAGACGGCGCCGCCGTGTTGGTCGCTGACGGAGAAGACGAACTGGACCAGCAGGGGTTCTGGACCGATGTCCTCCACCGGGGGCATGAAGGCCACCTTCAGGTGGTCGACCGCGTGCTGCCGGGAGGGACAGGTACATTTACTCGATTACTCTCGTCACCCAGGATTACCTTCCTGGTGGGTTCTGGGACCGGTTCTGGGACCGGTTCTGGGACCTGCGTGAAGGACTTGAGCGCCGGAACCACGGGGTCCCTCTTCATGCTGGAGGAGCCGTCGGTGAAGAACAACCGTCCGGCGTCCGTCAGTCTGAGAACGACAACGGCGTCAGCGCTCTGTCCGACGCTAGGCTGACCCCGCCGGGGGCGGGGCTTCCGTCCTTACCCAGGATGCAGTGGGCTGAAGCAGGGCTGCGTGACGACGTAGTTCAGGTCCGCGTCCGGATGCTCTCTGTCGGTGAAGCGGAGCTGAGCCCGGGTGACGTGAACCGCCTCCGTCTCCTCCACCGTCAGGGACCGGGTGCTGCCCGGGACCTCCACCGGCAACTGGTCCTTCACCGGGAAGACGAGGACCACCACCGTCTAGGTCCACGGGGGGGGGGGGGGGGGTTACTGGCTGATCTCAGGCCTCGTCGAGGACGCCGTCTGGACTCACGTAGGTCTGGGACAGGTTGGGGGGCCGGTGTCTGTCGGACAGCGTGACGTCAAACGAGTCCTCGAACAGCTCCTCCCCCGAGTGCTGGTAGTAGATCTGACCCTGGATCAGGTCCCTCTGCAGGAAGCCGTCCACCGGACCCCCTACAGCCACACGAGGGCGTGAGGACCCAGAGAGAGGACGGGGGACTCGTTGGCCATCTCACCTGTCTCATTGGGGGCGGTCCTCTGGACCAGCTGCCCCGCCCGGGGGCTGGAGACCACCTGGTAGAGGATGTAGTCGTCACTGGAGTCCAGATCGGAGGCTAACAGCATGACCTCCTCCAGCCTCACGGCGCCGCCCTCCTGGACCTCCACCGCCACGTTGTTGATGAGGAACGGCGGCGAGTCGTCTTTGGGCAGGACGTTGATGGGGAACTTGTGACGGACGCTGTGGACGCCGTCGCTGATGCGGAACACGATGTGGTCTCGGGTGGCGTCGCTGTCGGAGTGGTGGTAGACGACCACGCCCTCCCGCAGGTCCCGCACGCCAAACACGAACGCCTTCCTGCCTGGAGGACACCCAGAAGACTCGGTTTGTAGTCCAGCCAAAGGTTCACGTGGGAGTAATAGATTACTTCTGTCCCTGAGTAATCAGATACCAGGTACGAGTGTATCGACGCTGTTTGATGTTAGCAACAGGAAGTAGCATTTAAAACACGAAAAACTACAAAAGGGACCAGAAGGATCCACGATCTGGACTGGAGGGACCTGCTGGGGCTTCCGGTCCCCTTCGTGGCTCTAGCCACGCCCACATTGTTTGGCTCCTGACTCCACACGTGAATGTTTCCCGGATCAGAACTTCTGATGAGCATTAACGGGTCAGACGTGAAGAACTCGCGTCCATCTGGCGGCTCCGGGGCCGGCTGACCCGCCTAGCGCCGTGCTAACGCTAACGCCACGAGGCTCTGGCTGCGGTTCGTCTGCGAACACCGGTGGGGTAGATCATGGCGTCCTTCCCGGCGGTGTCCTGGTTGCCAGGACGGGGGGGCTTCCTGTCCGCCCCCCCCGACAGATTGAGAGACGAACCGTCCTCATTAGCAACGTTAGCGAGGGAAACCTGTTAGCGGTCCAACTGATGCAAACAACTTGGTAATTGGGCCCAAAGGTGGCGCTGGGCGGGGCAGCTAGACGGGAGGCCGGTGTGGGAGGAGCCAGGGGATGCTGCAGAGTCCAGGGGCGGGGTCACAGGACCAGGAAATAAACGTTGAAGGTGTTTTGACGACGCATGATAGAAATAATATGAATCAGAAATGTACACGTAAAACGAGGAGAATTAAAAAATGCTTTTAGGTTGTGTGTGTGGGCGGGGCAAAGGGCGTGGCCTGACAAGCTCTGAACCACGATGTTTTCTATGAGAGCGAAAACTTCCTCCTCCTGCTGCTCCTCTCAGCAGCCATGAACGGTTAACTCCCCCAGGCCACCCCCCCCCCCCCCCCCCCCCTTGCTAGCTGGTAGCATGAAAGCCTGTTTGGGGACCGTGCATCTGCTCTCTGTGCACGGCGGCATGAAATGACATAAGTCAGTCCAATCTGCTCGCCGCCGCTCCTCGTTTGGGGAGCTGGGGGGCAGGCGGAGGAGAGGGAGGTGGCGGCGGCCTCCTCGCTGCAGCGCCCCCTGGCAAAGTGGCCCCATTAGAAAACACATGCAGGGCCACTGGACATATGCTTCCCCAGCCACGGAGACACATGGCGGTTCATCTTCATCCCCGGCATTCTCATCTTCATCGGGGCTGCGTTCGAGTCTGGTTGGTCCGGTCTGAGACCAACGTGAGGGAACACCTCAGGGGAGCCCGAGCCTCCATCTGCAGCTGGACCCGGGACCCGGGTCCTGGTCCCGGCCTGACCTGAACCCACCAGTCTGGGATCCACCAATAATAAATAATATATAATAAATGGTCCTACATCCAGAGTAGAAACAGCGCCACCGCCTGTTTGTCACGTTGCTGCTTTCAGGCTGTTTTAGCTAGCAATTAGCATGTTGCTAAGGAGGTCCAGTCAGAGTTGATGCCATCGCTAGTAAGAATGCTAAGCTAACATCACCGAGGCAATGTAATGAAATAGCCAGGTTGCGTCACCTGATCCGGCCAGCTGACTGATGACATGATGATGTCATCAATCTGTCGATGATGTCACTGCATTTTAACGAGGGATTGTCTCTAAACTAGCCGCAGGCGTGCTAATGCTAGCTGAAGCTGCTACAGCGGGCTCGTCACCCGTCAGGGGAGACATTTTATTTCACCTCTGACGCTAAGACGTCCGTGAAGAGGCCCGTCCACCGCCACCAGGTAGACGCCATCGATGTTGTCCTTGTCAACGACCTGCAGCTCCTCCCAGGTGATGGGGCGGGACTGGCCCTCCAACAGGTCCAGACCTGAGGAGGAACGAGACCGTTCATAGACTGTAGACCGTAGGTGTCCTCCTGTGATGTCATCGCCTACCCATGTTCCAGGAGACCCTGGGTGCGTTTGTTTCAGCCGCCCTGATGGAGAGGTGGAGCGTGATGGGCGGGCTGGTCATGAAGGACCCGTCAATAGCCTGGAACTCCGCCTGGAACACGACCCCGATCGTTCTTATTTCGTTTGGATATTGATTTTTGACATTCGTCATGACTTCCTGTTACCTCATCGTTCCTGCGCTGTGATTGGCTGCTGTTGGGAGGCTGGTAGGCCACCTTCATCTGGTGGAGGTCCAGCCAGGTGAAGGACGTGATGACCTTCGTGTGGTCATCCAGGTGTGTGATGTAGCCGCCGGTGGGCGGGGCAGTCACGTTGAAGACCAGCTTCTCCTTCGGCGTCTCGTGGTCGCTGGCGTCGAGGGCGGCGGTGGTGAGCGGCGTGGGAGGATGAACTCATCCACGTCCAGGACGAGGGACGCCATGAAGGCGGCTCGGGGCGGCTGGTTCGGCATCGCACCGCGGATCAGAACCGGAAGCCATGCCGACTCCGCCTGGAAGAAAACGGACGTTCTGGGTCCACTTCAAGCCCCTCCCCCCAGATATTGAGGCCGGTACCTCCAGCAGGCTCCTGGTGGCCTCCTCCCTCAGCTCCACCCTGATGGAGACGTAGTCCGTCTCCGGTGAAGGCGAGCCCAGGTGCTGGTACTTCAGACCAGAGCTCAGGAAGTCCCGGCAGCTCGTTTTGAGGACATGAACCTGTCCGTTGTCATGGAGACAGGGTTTGTTCCCGGGACAGAGCGCCCCCGTCTCTCTGCCTGAAGGGGAGATGGACAGACGTCATCAACCGTAGGCTAACTGGTGCCGCCGTCGGCCCGGCGGGGACGTACCCTTCCTCTGAGACGAGTCTTCGTCTCTCACCAGCTGACCCAGAGCAGGGACGCCGGTGCCGGCGGTCAGAAGTCTGACGGTGCAGACCAGGTGATCCGCGCTTTGGATCTTCAGGACGGAGCCGTCGATGGCGTTGGACAAGCCGAGGAACTGAGGAACCACCAACGGGGTGCTGCCCAGCTCCACCAGACCGGACTCCGAGTCCATCACCCTCACCGGCAGAACCGCCGTCTCCACCAGGGAGTCGGAGGACGAGAACCTGCTCGCAGACAGGAAGTGGTCCAGGTCCGTTACAAGATCAGAAGCGCCTGGACCAAGTCCACATCCAGGTCTACTGCTGTACCACTACTACCAGAGTACTTGTAGCACTGCCGCTAACGCTAGCTGACCTGTAGATCCTCAGCAGCACCGTGTCCCGGTCCAGCTGGGGGCTGCCGTTGTGCTCGTATCTCACCTCGTCCTCCAGGAAGCTGCAGTCAAACGCCTGAAGAGACGGCGGGACGCCGGTGAAGCCTCTCTGCTGGTTCACCTCTGTGGCGGCCGCAGGCGCGTCCTCACCTGTGGGGTGAGCCGGCCCACCCGCTGAGTGGCGGGCTCGTTGGTCACCACCTGCACCTTGCAGGCTGCGGCGGGCTCCGCGCTGATCTTCAGCTCGTTAGGCGTGATGAACACAGAGCGCCCCCTGATGACCGCCACGTCTGAGGTCACCGCCCCCAGACCGGCGCCGCACACGGCTGTCTCCACCAGCAGCAACAACGCCATGACGGCGGCCATATTGGACCAGAGGGTGTGTTGTTGGTCGGGGGGGAACTTCTGAGGAGACACGAACCGCAGACGAAGGAGGACGAAAGCCTCTGTGTCTTACGTGCTTTTCACTCCATCTGGCTCCGCCCACATCCTCTGGAATCTGGACAGGAAACGACCAACCCTGAGCGACCCTGTCAGAATATCAGCGGTTAGCACCTAGCATCGACATGCTAGCATGGCCAACAGCATGGCGGCTCCTCCCACCTCCCTGAGAAGACTCACCTGGAGCCTGGGTTGGCGGCCCAGCTCTGGGACGACCGGCACCAGTCCAGGAAGTGGAGCCTGGGTTGGCGGCCCGGCTCTGGGGACGACCGGCACCAGTCCAGGAAGTGGAGCCTGGGTTGGCGGCCCGGCTCTGGGGACGACCGGCACCAGTCCAGGAAGCTGGACTCCTGCAGGATGTACGGTAAGTGATCCGGCAGCTGCTGCTGGATGGGAAACACAGACCGCTCCGAGGTCCGCTGGGTCGGCTCTGAAGGGAAAACCACAGAACTCTGACTCTGGACCCGGGAGCTGGGCCACTCCAACCTGGATCACATCCGCTCCTCCCAGAACTCTGACTCTGGACTTTGTTTTTCATACGTGACCTGATTGCTTTTAGGGGTTTGTTAGCTCGTCTGTCTCTCTGTGGGTTAGTCTCTCTGTGGGTTAGTCTCTCTGTGGGTTAGTCTCTTTGTGGGTTAGTCTCTCTGTAGGTTAGTCTCTCTGTGGGTTAGTCTCTTTGTGGGTTAGTCTCTCTGTAGGTTAGTCTCTCTGTGGGTTAGTCTCTCTGTAGGTTAGTCTCTCTGTAGGTTAGTCTCTCTGTGGGTTAGACTCTCTGTGGGTTAGTCTCTCTGTAGGTTAGTCTCTCTGTAGGTTAGTCTCTCTGTGGGTTAGACTCTCTGTAGGTTAGTCTCTCTGTAGGTTAGTCTCTCTGTAGGTTAGTCTCTCTGTGGGTTAGTCTCTCTGTAGGTTAGTCTCTCTGTAGGTTAGTCTCTCTGTAGGTTAGTCTCTCTGCGGGTTAGTCTCTCTGCAGGTTAGTCTCTCTGCGGGTTAGTCTCTCTGTAGGTTAGTCTCTCTGTGGGTTAGACTCTCTGTAGGTTAGTCTCTCTGTAGGTTAGTCTCTCTGTGGGTTAGTCTCTCTGTAGGTTAGTCTCTCTGTAGGTTAGTCTCTCTGTGGGTTAGTCTCTCTGTGGGTTAGTCTCTCTGTGGGTTAGTCTCTTTGTAGGTTAGTCTCTCTGTGGGTTAGACTCTCTGTAGGTTAGTCTCTCTGTGGGTTAGTCTCTCTGTAGGTTAGTCTCTCTGTAGGTTAGTCTCGCTGTAGGTTAGTCTCTCTGTGGGTTAGTCTCTCTGTAGGTTAGTCTCTCTGTAGGTTAGTCTCTCTGTAGGTTAGTCTCTCTGTGGGTTAGTCTCTCTGTAGGTTAGTCTCTCTGTAGGTTAGTCTCTCTGTAGGTTAGTCTCTCTGTAGTCAGAACGGACAGAAGAAAGACAGGAAGTGAGGAAGCTTATGTCGGCCTGCGGTCATAGGTGTGTGTGTGTATGTGTGTGTGTGTGTGTGTGTGTGTGTGAGTGTGTGTATGTGTGTGTGTGAGTGTGTGTGTGTGTGTGTGTGTGTGTATGTGTGTGTGTGAGTGTGTGTGTGTGACGGCCTGTTGATCAGCTCCTACCTCCAGTCGCTGGTGCTCCTCTGCTCGTCTTCTTCACCTTCTGCACTCAGAGGAAGAGGAATGCTGTCCTACACTTTAGACCCCCCCCCCTCTTCCTCACCGTCACGGGGGGGGGGGGGGGGGGTCTATCCTCAAAGCTGAGGGGGAGCAGACAGGAAATGCTCTGCAGCTTTCCAGGACTTTAAATTATCGGCCTCCGATGGTTCATCACCACACACACACAGACACACACACACACACGCACACACACACACACTCACACACACACACACACACACACACGCACACACACACACACTCACACACACACACACGCACACACACACAGTCACACACACACACACACAGACACACACACACACACAGACACACACACACACACACACAGACACACACACACACACACACACACACAGACACACACACACAGACACACACACACACACACACACACACACACACAGACACACACACACACACACACACACACACTCACACACACACACACAGACACAGTCACACACTCACACACACAGACACACACACACACACACACACTCACACTCACACACACACACTCTTAGCTGCAGTGAAGGAGCAGCGTCTGCCTGCAACAGGATGTTTGAAAAGGTCAGCTCATCTTTTCAAAATAAAATCCATTCAGTGTGATTTAACTGGTAAAGTTTAATTGTTATTTATTTATTAAACGTGTTTATTTACCCCCCCACACACACACACAGTTCTTTAATGAATTGGCCCCTCCCTCTGGAGCGGTTGCCTCGGCAGCAGAGGTCGGGTAAAGTCGTGCTGAAGTTGAGGCGCGTCTGTCCGTCTGTCCGTCTGTATTTCCGTCCATCAGAAAGGCGGCTGCGGCGCTGACGACGTCCAGCCGAGCGCCCGGCGCTCTGATCGCTTCTGACTGCTACCCTTTGCGCGGCGTTTGGACCGGCGCCCACCTCCTCGGCCCGGGGCCTCTGACTCCTCCTCCACCGCCTGAAGTTCATTTCCTTTCCTCGCTGACCCGTGACTAAACCCTGGAACGGCGAGCGGAGGCAGGAGAGGAACAACAACAAGCTCCATCCTGATTGGCTCTGAACTTGGAGGACATTTTGTCCTCGTGCTCCTGCAGCTGAGGATTATGGGAGTTGGACGTCTTCAGCCGACCCTCCTCCAACAGTTCTGTTGGCTGAGAAGGTGAGAATGTGCCAGGTAGCAGGTGAGGCTGACACCTTCCAGTCCAAGCCGAGGGTGTCTTAACCCGTCTAACAACCACAGGTAAAGCCCCAAGCCCCGCCCCCCCGAGAGGAGACGCCAACACGGAGCTCCATCAGGATCCACGTGTTCTCTGCAGCGTCCCCGTCTGTCTCCAGAGGTACTGCACGCTTTAGAATCCTGCCCCTCCTGCCCCTCCTCCCCCCTCCTGGGCGGGGCCAATCCACAGCCGCTGAGCATCAGGTGAGGCTGGACGGAAGGACCAATTAGACGAGAAGAGGAGCATGTGGGTATCACCTCCCGAGGAAGACGAGGGGGGGCCTGAGGGGGGGAGGCTATAGGAATCTGACCTTCCCCCCGCAGTAATGAGGAGGGCGGGGCTCGACCACAGATTATGCAAATGATCTGCTTTGATGTAAAACTAGCCGGACTGGACGCTAATGTTTCTCCAGTCGTGAAAGGGCG
>NC_090905.1:14720063-14725063 GCF_040956055.1 Brachionichthys hirsutus
ACACAATGTTTATAATATTTTTCAAATATTATAATTAGCATAATATATTTATTACAGTTGAATGATCTGATCTATTTTTCTAGATTTACATTTTGAATAAATGGACTTCTGATGATGATTATTATTATGAGCTATATAGTTAGTTCACAAACAAGCTCCGCCCCCTGTTTCTGACCTCCTGCTTTAATCTGCTGCCTCCCCCTCGCCTCCGGTACAAACCGCCCCCCCCCTGCCCCCCCTGCCTCCTCCCAGCTCCTCCCAGCTCCTCCCCACCAGAGGAGGTGCGTTAGATTGCTGAACACACGTGAGAGCAGGCTCCCGCTGAGCCGCTCCTCATGCTCCTCATCATGGTTCTTGGCAGGGACGCCGTCTCCCGCCGGCGCTCTGAGGAAGTCAGACAAGTCCGGTTTCTGCAGCGCCGTGCCTTCGCCCGGCGGCGCCTCCTCCTCCTCCTCCTCCTCCTCCTGTTCCCCCCGAATGGCTTTCACACACCATCACCGGCCCGTCATTACCGGGCCTCGAGGTGAGGTCCTCAACAAGTCCTCCCCAAAGACCGCAACCCCCACCCCCCCCGCCCCGCCCTCCCCTGGGTCTTGTCAGGAGGAGGCGCAGATTAAGAGGAGATTTTCTACCCATAGACACACACTTGTAGGCTTTAGACAGGGGTGTGTGTGTGTGTGTGCGTGTGTGTGTGCGTGCGTGTAGATCCTCTACACCTCCCCCCCATGCCTCCTCCCTCCCCCAAATCTGTTGCTCCTCCTTTTCACTCCTTTATCGCCTGGATTGGTCAAATTATCTTCAACACAAAAACCACGCCTGCCTGCTTCTGTGCGTGTGTGTGTGTGTGTGTGTGTGCGTGTGTGTGTGTGTGCGTGTGTTTGTGTGTGCGTGTGTGTGTGTGTGTGCGTGTGTGTGTGTGTGCGTGTGTGTGCGTGCGTGTGTGTAGGTGTGTGTGTGTGTGTGTCTGTGCGTGTGTGTAGGTGTGTGTGTAGGTGTGTATAGGTGTGTGTGTGTGTGCGTGTGTGTAGGTGTGTGTGTAGGTGTGTATAGGTGTGTGTGTGTGCGTGCGTGTGTGTAGGTGTGTGTGTGTGTGTGTCTGTGCGTGCGTGAGTGTGTGTGTGTAGGTGTGTGTGTAGGTGTGTGTGTGTGTGTGTGTGTGTGTGTAGGTGTGTGTGTGTGCGTGCGTGAGTGTGTGTGTGTGCGTGTGTGTGTGTGTGTGTGTGTGTGTGTGTGTGTAAGTGTGTGTGTAGGTGTGTGTGTGTGTGCGTGTGCGTGCGTGAGTGCGTGTGCGTGCGTGAGTGTGTGTGTGTAGGTGTGTGTGTAGGTGTGTGTGTGTAGGTGTGTGTGTGTGTGTAGTGTGTGTGTGTAGGTGTGTGTGTGTGTGTGCGTGTGCGTGCGTGTCATCTTCATCCTCAGAACATCAAAATGATTGTGAGGCGTGAAGGAGAGGCGTCTCCTCACGCAGGAGATCAGGTAGGAGCACCTCCAGGGTTAAAGGAGGCGTGTTTCATTCAGAGATTAGGTTGAACCTGACCAATGAGGAGCATCGGGGGGCGGGTCAACAGCAGGACCCTTTGATCCAGATGTGAGATGCGTGAGTTCTCGGATGTCTGACTGAATGAGCCCCACCAGACCGGCCAGCCGCCGTGGGGCCGGGGTCTTTGTGGTTCCTCCAGGGACCTTCTGGGGTCTTTGTGGTTCCTCCAGGGACGTTCCCGGGGTTCTTTGTGGTTCCTCCAGGGACCTTCTGGGGTCTTTGTGGTTCCTCCAGGGACGTTCCGGGGTCTTTGTGGTTCCTCCAGGGACTCTCTGGGGTCTTTGTGGTTCCTCCAGGGACGTTCCGGGGTCTTTGTGGTTCCTCCAGGGACGTTCCGGGGTCTTTGTGGTTCTTCCAGGGACGTTCCGGGGTCTTTGTGGTTCTTCCAGGGACGTTCTGGGGTCTTTGTGGTTCTTCCAGGGATGTTCTGGGCGGGTCTGGGTTCTCTCGGAGGTTTGGTGATTCTCATCACTGATCCTCCTCCTCGTGTTGGAGCCGATTTAGAGGATTGTTCTCCCACCAGCCATCATTAATCTGGGAGGGAGAGGAGAAGGAGAAGGAGGAGGAAAAGAAGAAGGAGAAGGAGAAGGGAGAAGGAGAAGGAGGAGGAAAAGAAGAGAAGGAGAAGGAGAAGGAGAAGGAGGAGGGAAAAGAAGAAGGAGAAGGAGAAGGAGAAGGAAAAGGAAAAGGAAAAGGAGAAGGAGAAGGAAAAGGAGAAGGGGGCGGTGCAGCAAGGCAATCTGCAGAGTGGAACTAATCCCAGCTCTTTCTGTTGTGTTCAACATGCAGGCCGCCGGTCCACACACACACACACACACACACACACACACACGCACGCACACACACACACACACACTGGTCTTGCATTGTTAAAGGGAAGGCTCCTCCTTTTTGGGAGGATCAATATCACTCCTCCACATTCCGAACAGAGAATGTTCCATTTTTGCTGCTTCTGTCGTTGCCTAGTAACAGCAGCGTCCTCTAGAGGTGCATCAGAACCTGAGGTTCTAAATATTGTTCTCATCACTTCTTGCTTGGGTTTAGTTATGTATGAACTGTGGCTCCACTGGCCCCCAGTGGTTCCCAGTGGTACTGCAGCCCCCAAACCTTTTTCCTGCCACGGACCGCTTTCATGTCGGGAAATTTAATCTTACCAATAAACTTTATATTATGCAGTTGCAATAACTGTTAAACTATTATTGCACCAATATCTACTCACAATAACACATTGTTGAAGTTGTCGTCTCAATAACGGCTCAAGGTTCTTGTTCTTTAATCCAGGTTCTTGTTCTTTAATCCAGGTTCTTGTTCTTTAATCCAGGTTCTTGTTCTTTAATCCAGGTTCTTGTTCTTTAATCCAGGGTTCTTGTTCTTTAATCCAGGTTCTTGTTCTTTAATCCAGGGTTCTTGTTCTTTAATCCAGGTTCTTGTTCTTTAATCCAGGTTCTTGTTCTTTAATCCAGGGTTCTTGTTCTTTAATCCAGGTTCTTGTTCTTTAATCCAGGGTTCTTGTTCTTTCATCCAGGTTCTTGTTCTTTAATCCAGGTTCTTGTTCTTTAATCCAGGGTTCTTGTTCTTTAATCCAGGTTCTTGTTCTTTAATCCAGGTTCTTGTTCTTTAATCCAGGGTTCTTGTTCTTTAATCCAGGTTCTTGTTCTTTAATCCAGGGTTCTTGTTCTTTAATCCAGGTTCTTGTTCTTTAATCCAGGTTCTTGTTCTTTAATCCAGGTTCTTGTTCTTTAATCCAGGGTTCTTGTTCTTTAATCCAGGTTCTTGTTCTTTAATCCAGGGTTCTTGTTCTTTCATCCAGGTTCTTGTTCTTTAATCCAGGTTCTTGTTCTTTAATCAGGGTTCTTGTTCTTTAATCCAGGTTCTTGTTCTTTAATCCAGGTTCTTGTTCTTTAATCCAGGGTTCTTGTTCTTTAATCCAGGTTCTTGTTCTTTAATCCAGGGTTCTTGTTCTTTAATCCAGGTTCCTTGTTCTTTAATCCAGGTTCTTGTTCTTTAATCCAGGTTCTTGTTCTTTAATCCAGGGTTCTTGTTCTTTAATCCAGAAGTGACCTTCGTGTTACCGTGACGCCCACGTTGTTTGCATCACCTTCCTTTGATTCCACGTGTCTCGACTAAACGCTTCTGGTTTCACTGGACCAAAACACGCCCCTTCCTGTGGCCGACGGCGGCCATGTTGATGTTGTCGCCAGGCAACCGTCAAAGAGGCGGAGAAGAGCAGCTGTTAAATTAATATTATTAGAGAGTTCATAATGAAAAGTATCATAAAGTTGTGTGTGTGTGTGTGTGTGTGTCGTTTTTACTGTAATTGGATGGGTGGATTTCTCTGCACACACACACACGCACACACACACACACATTTGGTGTGTGTGTGTGTGTGTGTGTGTGTGTGTGTTAGAGTGATAAATCACAGCAGACTTTAAGTGAATTAGTGCAGCAGCTTTACCTCTGTCCATTCTCTCCCTCTCTCGCTCTCGCTCTCTCTCTCTCTCTCTCTCTCTCTCTCTCCTTAACAAGACGTCGTCCACTAACGAGCAATCACTGAATATTAGACCAATTAGAGGCCTGATGAGAGAGGAGGAGGATGAAGATCATGTGGGACAGGGAAAGAAGGAGAGGAGGAGTCCTATGGCCTCCACCACTGGGTGTGGCTCGGTGTGAGTGGGCGTGTCTCTGTGTGACTGGGTGTGGCTGGGTGTGGTTCTGAGTGGGCGGTGCTCTGCTGTGTGTCCATCACCACCAGTTTGCATGCTAAACCCCGCCCCTTAAATCAGCTAAGCTCCTCCTTTTCCCCTCTCTTGAAATAACTGTCTCTGGACCTGTCTCTGCCCCCCCCCCCCCCCCACAGCGAGCCCCCACGCTCCTCCCTCCGGTCTCCACTTCTCCTCCTCCCCCATCCTGCAGCAGCCCGCCTCCTACTTCTCCCACCCAGCCATCAGGTATCACCCGCAGGAGACGCTCAAGGAGTTTGTCCAGCTGGTCTGTCCTGACTCCGCCCAGCAGGCCGGACAGGTGGGCTTCCTCAACGTAAGCACCAGACACCGAGACACGCCCGAGACACACCGAGACACACCGAGACACGCCCGAGACACGCCGAGACACGCCGAGACACGCCGAGACACGCCGAGACACGCCGAGACACGCCGAGACACACAGAGACACACAGAGACACACAGAGACACACACCGAGACACACCGAGACACACCGAGACACGCACAGAGACACACAGAGACACACCGAGACACGCCGAGACACGCCGAGACACGCCGAGACACGCACAGAGACACACCGAGACACACCAAGACACGCAGAGACACACAGAGACACACAGAGACACACACCGAGACACACCGAGACACACCGAGACACGCACAGAGACACGCACAGAGACACACACAGAGACACACAGAGACACACCGAGACACGCAGAGACACGCAGAGACACACAGAGAC